>NC_061148.1:2111533-2413180 GCF_905220365.1 Vanessa cardui
TTTTTTTTTTTTTTTTTTTTTTTTTTTATGTTTGTTACCTCATAACTTTTCACTGGGTAGACCGATTTTGATAATTTTTTTTTTGTTTGAAAGGTAGTGCTTCCCGTGGGGTCCCATTTTTTTTATTTTTTTTTCCGATGATGGTATCCATGTGAAAACGACATAAGTCTTAAAGTTGCATTATGTATATGCGCGACAAATAGGTGAATAACTGAAAATCACGTTAACCAATTTTGATAATTCTTTTTTTATTATAAAATATATACTACAAGGGTAATTTGGTGAAAGTTTGGTAAGGTTCTGAGCACGGATCCATGACAAAGTAACGGAACGGAAGGGAACGGAACAATTCTGAGGAGCACGTTAGCGATACTCGGTCGAATCTTTTATTTATAAGTTATTGGATATTTGAGTCACCTTCCGTAATGTGGTTATGTTTATGTAATTATCATAGTCGAATATTATAATCAACTAGCTACCCACCCCGGCTTCGCACGGGTGCAATACTGATACTACAGAATTTGTTTATATACGACATCACATCGCAAACTTCTAAAATTATCAGTGTTTCTTTACTATATTGTTCATGTATTATATACACAAACCTTCCCCTTGAATGACACTATCTTTTAAAAAAAACCGCATCAAAATCCGTTGCGTAGATTTAAAGATATAGGGACAGAGAAAGCGACTTTGTTTTATACTATGTAGTGATGGAACTCCTATACGGCTCGCAGTTAGGGTGCGATATGGGGCAGAATTTCTTACTATCTAATCAAATTTTGTGTATGTGATGTGATGTCATATGATGTACGAAATATAGTTGGTCTTTTTCAAAGTTTTTTTTGCTGAGTTCGATTACAGCTCTTTCGAGGGATCCTTGTAGTTTACGCCGCGTGACGTATTAAATCCGCATTTTCGAAAGTCTATTTTTGCTTTATTCGCAAGTTTCCTTTGAAATTGTCCTCGAAGTAGTTTCTGACTCATATAAACGGAACGCTTAATCTATCCATATTAAAAAAAATTAGTTAGTCAACATCAGCTTCACTTAAAATCAAAAAATAAATAAAATTTTAACAAAAAGAAAAACCGACTTCAAACAAAACACTATTTTAAAACAAATGAATATGCACGAAAAAGTAATAAAAATAATTGCGTATTCAACATATTTTTTAGTCTTCCTTAGTTAAATGAAATGAAAAATATTAGACTACTTAAAAGTCGATTAACGATTATATCATGTAGTTATAATTATTGTTATATTTGGAGTCGGTGTCAGCCAATAAAACCCTACAGTATATCTATCAAAAAACAATACGAGAATACTTTAACAAATATGTTTTTTACAAATTACCTTTTACACAATAATATACTGGATCAATCAAGGGGCTCGTATCGCTTCTTTCTTTTGATTGTTGGGGCAAGGGCACCGTGGCTGACACCGGCTCCAAATATACCAATAACTATAACTACATGATATAATCGTTAATCGACTTTTAAGTAGTCTAATATTTTTCATTTCATTTAACTTAGGAAGACTCTAAAAAATATGTTGAATACGCAATTATTTTTATTACTTTTTCGTGCATATTCATTTGTTTTAAAATAGTGTTTTGTTTGAAGTCGGTTTTTCTTTTTGTTAAAATTTTATTTATATAATTATTAGAATATAAAATTACTTAAACCAGTATAGTTTGGCATCCCAAATAAAAACCACGTGGTTTATACAGTATGGATCACAATCGAAATGAGAATTCATTTTCAACCGACTTCCAAAAGGAGGAGGTTATCAATTCGTCTGTATTTTTTTTTTATGTTTGTTACCTCATAACTTTTCACTGGGTAGACCGATTTTGATAATTTTTTTTTTGTTTGAAAGGTAGTGCTTCCCGTGGGGTCCCATTTTTTTTATTTTTTTTTCCGATGATGGTATCCATGTGAAAACGACATAAGTCTTAAAGTTGCATTATGTATATGCGCGACAAATAGGTGAATAACTGAAAATCACGTTAACCAATTTTGATAATTCTTTTTTTATTATAAAATATATACTACAAGGGTAATTTGGTGAAAGTTTGGTAAGGTTCTGAGCACGGATCCATGACAAAGTAACGGAACGGAAGGGAACGGAACAATTCTGAGGAGCACGTTAGCGATACTCGGTCGAATCTTTTATTTATAAGTTATTGGATATTTGAGTCACCTTCCGTAATGTGGTTATGTTTATGTAATTATCATAGTCGAATATTATAATCAACTAGCTACCCACCCCGGCTTCGCACGGGTGCAATACTGATACTACAGAATTTGTTTATATACGACATCACATCGCAAACTTCTAAAATTATCAGTGTTTCTTTACTATATTGTTCATGTATTATATACACAAACCTTCCCCTTGAATGACACTATCTTTTAAAAAAAACCGCATCAAAATCCGTTGCGTAGATTTAAAGATATAGGGACAGAGAAAGCGACTTTGTTTTATACTATGTAGTGATGGAACTCCTATACGGCTCGCAGTTAGGGTGCGATATGGGGCAGAATTTCTTACTATCTAATCAAATTTTGTGTATGTGATGTGATGTCATATGATGTACGAAATATAGTTGGTCTTTTTCAAAGTTTTTTTTGCTGAGTTCGATTACAGCTCTTTCGAGGGATCCTTGTAGTTTACGCCGCGTGACGTATTAAATCCGCATTTTCGAAAGTCTATTTTTGCTTTATTCGCAAGTTTCCTTTGAAATTGTCCTCGAAGTAGTTTCTGACTCATATAAACGGAACGCTTAATCTATCCATATTAAAAAAAATTAGTTAGTCAACATCAGCTTCACTTAAAATCAAAAAATAAATAAAATTTTAACAAAAAGAAAAACCGACTTCAAACAAAACACTATTTTAAAACAAATGAATATGCACGAAAAAGTAATAAAAATAATTGCGTATTCAACATATTTTTTAGTCTTCCTTAGTTAAATGAAATGAAAAATATTAGACTACTTAAAAGTCGATTAACGATTATATCATGTAGTTATAATTATTGTTATATTTGGAGTCGGTGTCAGCCAATAAAACCCTACAGTATATCTATCAAAAAACAATACGAGAATACTTTAACAAATATGTTTTTTACAAATTACCTTTTACACAATAATATACTGGATCAATCAAGGGGCTCGTATCGCTTCTTTCTTTTGATTGTTGGGGCAAGGGCACCGTGGCTGACACCGGCTCCAAATATACCAATAACTATAACTACATGATATAATCGTTAATCGACTTTTAAGTAGTCTAATATTTTTCATTTCATTTAACTTAGGAAGACTCTAAAAAATATGTTGAATACGCAATTATTTTTATTACTTTTTCGTGCATATTCATTTGTTTTAAAATAGTGTTTTGTTTGAAGTCGGTTTTTCTTTTTGTTAAAATTTTATTTATATAATTATTAGAATATAAAATTACTTAAACCAGTATAGTTTGGCATCCCAAATAAAAACCACGTGGTTTATACAGTATGGATCACAATCGAAATGAGAATTCATTTTCAACCGACTTCCAAAAGGAGGAGGTTATCAATTCGTCTGTATTTTTTTTTTATGTTTGTTACCTCATAACTTTTCACTGGGTGGACCGATTTTGATAATTTTTTTTTTGTTTGAAAGGTAGTGCTTCCCGTGGGGTCCCATTTTTTTTATTTTTTTTTCCGATGATGGTATCCATGTGAAAACGACATAAGTCTTAAATTTGCATTATGTATATGCGCGACAAATAGGTGAATAACTGAAAATCACGTTAACCAATTTTGATAATTCTTTTTTTATTATAAAATATATACTACAAGGGTAATTTGGTGAAAGTTTGGTAAGGTTCTGAGCACGGATCCATGACAAAGTAACGGAACGGAAGGGAACGGAACAATTCTGAGGAGCACGTTAGCGATACTCGGTCGAATCTTTCATTTATAGGTTATTTGGATATTTGAGTCACCTTCCGTAATGTGGTTATGTTTATGTAATTATCATAGTCGAATATTATAATCAACTAGCTACCCACCCCGGCTTCGCACGGGTGCAATACTGATACTACAGAATTTGTTTATATACGACATCACATCGCAAACTTCTAAAATTATCAGTGTTTCTTTACTATATTGTTCATGTATTATATACACAAACCTTCCCCTTGAATGACACTATCTTTTAAAAAAAACCGCATCAAAATCCGTTGCGTAGATTTAAAGATATAGGGACAGAGAAAGCGACTTTGTTTTATACTATGTAGTGATGGAACTCCTATACGGCTCGCAGTTAGGGTGCGATATGGGGCAGAATTTCTTACTATCTAATCAAATTTTGTGTATGTGATGTGATGTCATATGATGTACGAAATATAGTTGGTCTTTTTCAAAGTTTTTTTTGCTGAGTTCGATTACAGCTCTTTCGAGGGATCCTTGTAGTTTACGCCGCGTGACGTATTAAATCCGCATTTTCGAAAGTCTATTTTTGCTTTATTCGCAAGTTTCCTTTGAAATTGTCCTCGAAGTAGTTTCTGACTCATATAAACGGAACGCTTAATCTATCCATATTAAAAAAAATTAGTTAGTCAACATCAGCTTCACTTAAAATCAAAAAATAAATAAAATTTTAACAAAAAGAAAAACCGACTTCAAACAAAACACTATTTTAAAACAAATGAATATGCACGAAAAAGTAATAAAAATAATTGCGTATTCAACATATTTTTTAGTCTTCCTTAGTTAAATGAAATGAAAAATATTAGACTACTTAAAAGTCGATTAACGATTATATCATGTAGTTATAATTATTGTTATATTTGGAGTCGGTGTCAGCCAATAAAACCCTACAGTATATCTATCAAAAAACAATACGAGAATACTTTAACAAATATGTTTTTTACAAATTACCTTTTACACAATAATATACTGGATCAATCAAGGGGCTCGTATCGCTTCTTTCTTTTGATTGTTGGGGCAAGGGCACCGTGGCTGACACCGGCTCCAAATATACCAATAACTATAACTACATGATATAATCGTTAATCGACTTTTAAGTAGTCTAATATTTTTCATTTCATTTAACTTAGGAAGACTCTAAAAAATATGTTGAATACGCAATTATTTTTATTACTTTTTCGTGCATATTCATTTGTTTTAAAATAGTGTTTTGTTTGAAGTCGGTTTTTCTTTTTGTTAAAATTTTATTTATATAATTATTAGAATATAAAATTACTTAAACCAGTATAGTTTGGCATCCCAAATAAAAACCACGTGGTTTATACAGTATGGATCACAATCGAAATGAGAATTCATTTTCAACCGACTTCCAAAAGGAGGAGGTTATCAATTCGTCTGTATTTTTTTTTTATGTTTGTTACCTCATAACTTTTCACTGGGTGGACCGATTTTGATAATTTTTTTTTTGTTTGAAAGGTAGTGCTTCCCGTGGGGTCCCATTTTTTTTATTTTTTTTTCCGATGATGGTATCCATGTGAAAACGACATAAGTCTTAAATTTGCATTATGTATATGCGCGACAAATAGGTGAATAACTGAAAATCACGTTAACCAATTTTGATAATTCTTTTTTTATTATAAAATATATACTTCAAGGGTAATTTGGTGAAAGTTTGGTAAGGTTCTGAGCACAGGATCCATGACAAAGTGACGGAACGGAAGGGAACGGAACAATTCTGAGGAGCACGTTAGCGATACTCGGTCGAATCTTTCATTTATAGGTTATTTGGATATTTGAGTCACCTTCCGTAATGTGGTTATGTTTATGTAATTATCATAGTCGAATATTATAATCAACTAGCTACCCACCCCGGCTTCGCACGGGTGCAATACTGATACTAAATATACTACAGAATTTGTTTATATACGACATCACATCGTTAACTTCTAAGATTATCAGTGTTTCTTTACTATATTGTTCATGTATTATATACAAAAACGTTCCCCTTGAATCACACTATCTGTTAAAAAAAACCGCATCAAAATCCGTTGCGTAGATTTAAAGATATAGGGACAGAGAAAGCGACTTTGTTTTATACTATGTAGTGATGGAACTCCTATACGGCTCGCAGTTAGGGTGCGATATGGGGCAGAATTTTTTACTATCTTTAATCAAATTTTGTGTATGTGATGTGATGTCATATGATGTACGAAATATAGTTGGTCTTTTTCAAAGTTTTTTTGCTGAGTTCGATTACAGCTCTTTCGAGGGATCCTTGTAGTTCACGCCGCGTGACGTATTAAATCCGAATTTTCGAAAGTCTATTTTTGCTTTATTCGCAAGTTTCCTTTGAAATTGTCCTCGAAGTAGTTTCTGACTCATATAAACGGAACGCTTAATCTATCCATATTAAAAAAAATTAGTTAGTCAACATCAGCTTCACTTAAAATCAAAAAATAAATAAAATTTTAACAAAAAGAAAAACCGACTTCAAACAAAACACTATTTTAAAACAAATGAATATGCACGAAAAAGTAATAAAAATAATTGCGTATTCAACATATTTTTTAGAGTCTTCCTAAGTTAAATGAAATGAAAAATATTAGACTACTTAAAAGTCGATTAACGATTATATCATGTAGTTATAATTATTGTTATATTTGGAGTCGGTGTCAGCCAATAAAACCCTGCAGTATATCTATCAAAAAACAATACGAGAATACTTTAACAAATATGTTTTTTACAAATTACCTTTTACACAATAATATACTGGATCAATCAAGGGGCTCGTATCGCTTCTTTCTTTTGATTGTTGGGGCAAGGGCACCGTGGCTGACACCGGCTCCAAATATACCAATAACTATAACTACATGATATAATCGTTAATCGACTTTTAAGTAGTCTAATATTTTTCATTTCATTTAACTTAGGAAGACTCTAAAAAATATGTCGAATACGCAATTATTTTTATTACTTTTTCGTGCATATTCATTTGTTTTAAAATAGTGTTTTGTTTGAAGTCGGTTTTTCTTTTTGTTAAAATTTTATTTTACAGTTGATCAGTGGTAAGTCTGTGGGATGTTCAATACTATGAGGAAGCAGCCTAAGACGGCTGTCTTTAACTCGTTGCAATTAAAAGAACAATGACCGAATGCTTTATAGTCTCCGACACGATATCGGTATGATTTAATAGGATAGGATAGGATTTTATAATCCTATCCGGATATACTGATATTATCTATATAAAGAAATAGGAGATGTAGTAAAGTAACAGCCTGTAAATTTCCCACTGCTCGGATAAGGCCTCCTCTTCCATTAAGGAGACGGTTTGGAACATATATCACCACGTTGTACAAATGCGGATTGGTGGAATGCACATGTGGCAGATACCTGTAGTTATGCATGTGCCTGTAGTTACACTGGCTCACTCACCCTTAAACCGGAACACAACAATACAAACTACTGTTATTTGGCGGTAGAATATCTCATGAGTGGGTGGTACCTACCCAGGCGGGGTTGCACAAAGCCCTACCACCAAGTAAAAATCGTTATATTAAACTTTATTTAAAAGTCAATGTCCGTTGACAATATCCTATAATGTTGTATTTTAAAATATTATATGATAATGTTGCTCAGCAATTAATCACGACAGCATTCGATGATAATGGTTTGAAAGCATTTCCAACACTGCGGTCTGAAGAGTCCAGAATTATTTAAATAGTAGATTAATGTCAATTCAATTCAATTCAATTCAATTCTTGGTTTAATGGCTTTTAGTTGTGCCGACAGGGCACAGATTATTTAGCCAAAGTCACGTAGGATGGAGAAGACACGAAAGAGATTGATCGGAACAGTTGAGGAATAGATTAATGTCATATTTTACTTTAATACTTACGTCAACTCGCACATGCTTTGGAAAGTTCAACTTGGTTCCTTTACTACATCTATATTTTAATTAAAATGTTAAAAAAAGAAAAGAAAACAGAAAAATATTACTCACAGAAATAAAGTATAAATACTTGTAATTGTAATAAAGATTTATAACATTAAAATTATGCTTAGAAAAAACACCTAAGTATTGATATGAAACACATCAAAATGAGAAAAAAAAACAATAACATTTATAAACAAGACTTATTTATAATAAAAATGAACATGCATAATATTGTCACACACATAAAAATACACATTCACCGTACAAAATATAGACATAAAATAACAACACTATATTTGGCGGAAAGACCATTGAACGATACAATAAAAATGAATGAAATAAACGAAAAAATGTCGACAACGATGAAAAATAGTAAGAGATACCTGGGTCTAGTTTACACCGGGTTAGCTGCCCGGAGCGGCATATGAACGCATAGCATAAAGTAATAAAATGTCCTACTAAATCGCCTAGCATCCAGAGCTAAATTTGTCAAAAAAATATTTATTGGCACTATATATACGTTCATAGTCAATAACCAGAATTAAAAATATATATATACTAATGTATCAACAGTTTTATTTAGCACAAAAGAAAGCATGCATATATTGTTTTGTTAGTTTTCAGAATTATAAACAAAAACTAAAGGACTATCTTCTTGAGTGGAAATATAAAGTTATAAGGCATATCAATCGAAAGATCTATGATAGTTCGTTTTTCAAATACTTATAAGATAAGAATTTACTTATACTTAATAATGAATGAATGAGTTCGAAGATGGCGATCGTTGTATTTGCCGCCCACTCAAAAATGCCGCCCGTCTGCGCTGTAAGTTCTGCATGCGCGCTTGCGGCGGGCTCCATCCAAACAACACTGTTATTGTTGTGTTGTAAAAGTTGTTTAATATTTTACGAGCACCCATATAATTTATCGTAGAGTATAACTTACGACATTATAAAGCATACAGATGATGTTCAACATTCCTAATACGAGTTTTTTTTTTAATTTAATTAAATGTCACCTAAGAAATTAAATTGAGGGATCAACATCGTTTTTAAAAATACATCTAACATCAACAAACACGTGTCAGCTTCAACACGTTCATAAAAATAATCTGTAGTATTTGAATGATACTAGCTTAAACGTGACTCTATATTATGCGTAAATAATTAGATTTTGTTTATGGCAATACTATCATAAAAGTAATTATATTACGGAACTTAAGTTGATAGTAATAATTTGAGAAATACAGTTAATATGACTTTTTTTCTCTCGGTAGAATCTATATTGCGAACCGGTGTTATAAATAGAGTGCATTTAACCCTGTAACGTGAATATATAAAATCGAAAAAAAAAATAAACAATATTCTATAGCTAGGCAGGTCAAGAAAACAGCACCACAGATTACATTTTTTAGAAATATCATCGAAGAAGAACCGCTTGCCTTCTTAAATAAAGTTTATTTTGATTTTGATTGATTTATCCAAGTACGTATGAATGAATGAAATGACAGCAACGTATTATTTAATGATAAATGAGAATGAGAAAGAAGATGAGGGGGTGGTATGTGAAAGCAGAGAGTAACTGGGGCATACGAGAGAAGAAATGTCAAAAAAAAATATCTATCGGCAATAATTATGACTATCAGATAAAAAAAAAAAAATATTTTAATTTTTTTACCAAGCATTCTTTATTGAGGTCATGATCATTTTTGTATTAATTAAAAGAAAAAATTCAAAAAGGTGCATAAGCACTTTTCAATCTCAGTTTAAATCTTATTAATTTACCTAGTTATAAGACGAGAATCTTTTCAAATTACATATATTCTAACATAAAAAAAATTACAGGCATCCACATAAACATGCAAAAGAAACCAGACCAAGCGTTTTTAAAAGAAACCACGATATACCAAAGCGATCTCACCTTCTTTATTTCCATCAGCATCGGTCTGCGGTCCGGAAAACTTGAGACCTCTCGTCGTCATGTTCATTTCGTCGATATCAGCTGCCGTCACCACACGGAAACCCAAACCGTGGTTGGAGACGGTCGAATTCCACTGCCATTTGCACATATCCACGGAATCGTTGTGCTTCTCGAAGTCACAGAACACTCCTGTCACTTGGGGCACGTAATTGTTCTTGTAGATCGCCTCGTACGTGGGCCCTTCTCGCCTGAGAGCCTTCATCTTGTCAGCCAGCGTGTTCGTGTCGTTGTCTCCCGGGGACTTCTGGTTGATCGCGATGGCGCCCTCGTTGTCGTTCATCATGTCGTCGTTCGGCGCCTTGTGCTTCCGATTCAGCTGCAGTATCTTGTTGATGTTCTGCTTCCTGCGCCTGCTGTTCCTGTCCTCGGTCCTGTTCATGAGGTGGCTCAGCTTCTGGAAGGAGCCGCGCACCGGCTCCGGTGCCGCGAACCTGGCTCTCTGCTCCCTTTTCGCCGCCATGGTTTCTTGCGTTTTATTTTTTGCTTCCACCTCATTGTACTCCGCGCTGACGACCGCGAAAAAGGCAATGAAGAGAAGAATTTTATCCAGCGCCATTAGGGAGTGAATATGTATTTTCAGATGTTTCTCGCGTGTGGGCCGCACGGTGCGGTCGATTTTGTCCGCCCCGTTGGGTTTATTAGCATCTTGTGGTGCAATCGTTTATTGTCAATAGGTAATTGATTCATAAATGAACATGTCCTTTATATATGAGTATCGCGAGTCAATACGAGCTGTCCTAAGGAGTGTCGCGATCGTTCGTGCATCGTAAGAGCCGCTGGGTATGCCACCAGTTCGAACACGGTCGATGCACGTTCAACAGTAATTTGCACATTGTATTCGATCAACACATAACACTAATTTACCGAGTCAACCCTGTCCTCCATATCCGTGAGCTGAGCTAGATCACTCGGTATAATGGAGGACGGGGTACGTTGTAGAACGACTTCGCACAACCGAGCGCGGATCGAAAGCGAATTTCAATCGCAACGTATGTAACGCGTCCGCTACAATACACTTGTAACGATACATCCGCAATTTTTCAATTTCAAGAACTAAAATTACGTTTTAACTGGACTCTATTGAGGTACGTACACCTTCCCACTCCCGATCGACTCGCAGCGCCACTACGGGAATACGCGGAACTAGGCGCCCGTAGACCGAAATAATCATTACTTTTCGCGAGATGTGATCTTGGAGCGTCTGAGGGGATGCTGCGCAGGTGTCAGCCCGCCTTTAGCCAATTCCCGGGCTTTTCGCGCAGGATGTCACTGCGTCAGACACCGGATGTAAGATTGGCCCACTTAAAATCGCTGCTAACGTCAAAATGCCTTCATTGGCTCGGTGGCACTGTCAAGTGCCGCCGATTGGTTGTTGTGCAAATTGCCGCGAAAAGCAGCCAATAGGCGACGAAACCGGATATTGCATGGAGGAAATTTCCTCAGAGATTTGTTTACGCGAACGATAGACAGTCGTCGTTTTTTAACGGAGATCTGCGGAAATTATATTAAAGGCACCTTAGAGCTCGTTTTCATCTAATTTCCAATAGAAAAATTTATTACCGCGTACAGCCCTGGGGTTAGATTATAAAAGTATTTTCTAACAAGGCTTGTGCGAAACAAAATTTAATCAATAGCAGGTTACGTCTTAGTAACATTTAAATCTAATACTTAAAGTAATAAGCATTTAAGCTAATTATATTTTGATTAGCATTTAAAAGTAGAAACAACATTGATGTAAATTGTAAATAATATTTAATTGAAGGTAGACATTCTAGATATACATAAGTTCTGATTTCGAGTTCGAACAATAATACACCTCTGACAGCTCACAGCTATACGTAATTAGGAACGTGCGTTCGGAAGTTCATTTCTTAGAACGAATTAGCAATTGTATTATCAATACAAATATTTAAAAAATCTACAATATATGGATACAGAATCAGAATTTTATATATAATAACTAATTTACAAGTTTTTTTCAAATTAGCTATGTGTCAAATACTAATGTGATTCTTGTAAAACGAAATTTTATTAGCTCGATTTCTGAACTTATAGCACCACTCCTTGACCACTATTTTGGTCTGAATGCTCGTTCATCAAAAGTCATGGTGTGAAAACTGTGATTTTATACAAAAAAATAATGTGTGCAAATAATAAGAGGATTCTAATGTGACGTAATATTAATACTGGATATTTACAACGCTATATTGAGGTGAGTAACATTGACTTCAGCTATGTAAATAAATATTAAAAAAAACAACACCAATGTTTTCTATACACCATTTCTTAACCATCTTTTGTTTTAATAATAAATAAAACACTTGAAAAATTCAAGGCTCGTGCTATTGTTATGGTTGAATAGTTGTCGTGATCTATACAAGACATTTTAACCAGCACTCGTAATAAAAAACGTAAGTAATAATCTAAAAATAGTCCAATAGTCATATTAGAAAGGCTTTCCTCTACGGCAAGGAACTAAATTTAGACAATAGTTAGGTAAAGGATGTAATAATAAAGGTTTTATATGAGCTTTAATTGAAACAGTTGTGATTCATCAATTTCGTGGAAATCAAGAAAAAACAAATGAGCGTCTGATCATCGTCCACATTTCGATGACACCTCGAATTTATTAAAAACAGGATTGAAAAAATAAATTAAACGTTTTGTAATTAATAGATCTGAGTCTACTTATGATAATTTTTCATTTTTAATAACTAAAAACTGAAATAACATATTAAAATAGCTCTTTTTCTCTTCATTATCAAACAATTGTTTTAATTAGCTTTTGATTATGATGTTTTGAATAGCTTTTTAATTTCGTTATGAATGGAAATGATAATAGTATAATTAATATAGAATTGATTCTATAATGGACTAAAAATTTACAAATTATCATCTTTGTGAGTATAATTTCAAGTGTGTTAATTTTTTTTTCTTTAAAATTCTGTGTTAAGAAATATTTGATGTTGGGTCAGAATAATTTGGCCCTTGTGTATTACTAGTTCTTATAGTCTATTTTAACCACAAGAGTAGTAAAGCCAAATCAACATCAGTTGACATCAAATTAAGGTAATATTATTGGATGTGAGCTATCATACTTACTATGGATTTTCACAAAAAGCCATTTTGATTGTTGGCAATGCTGTTAGTGGACATAAATTAAAGTAGATATTAGTAGTTCAGTTGATGTGTTGTACAATTTTTTTTTTTATGGTATTGGTTCGCGATCGAGCATATGGGCCACCTGATGGTAAGTGGTCACCATCACCCATAGACAATGTTGCTGTAAGAAATATTAACTATTCTTTACATCGTCAATGTGCCACCAACCTTGGGAACTAAGATGTTATGTCTCCTGTGCCTGTAGTTACACTGGCTCACTCACCCTTCAAACCGGAACACAACAATACTGAGTACTGATATTTGGCGGTAGAATAACTGATGAGTCGGTGATACCTACCCGGGCGGGCTTGTACAAAGCCCTACCACCAAGTAAATGTAGGAGAGTTACTAGTAAATTGCATGAAATATATATATCTAAGGTCTGTTAACTTATATTATTTGATTGGAATTCAATATATGTTGTCCTTAACGAGAAATAGTATGTAGTGATTTTATATAACAAATATATAGTAAAAATAAATAGTTTGTAAAAATTGACCAATCGTCTTTCCACTATTATTTTTTATGTTATTTTAAGTGGTTATCGTTACCCATTAATGAAGGTGCCGTAAAAATACTAACTAACTAACATGGTCTGTGGCACATTCTTGTTGTTAGGTATAACAACAAGAACGTGCCACAGACCATGTGACGTTGTGTCACTTACCTTTCAAAGCGAAACACAACAATCTAAGAATCGTTGTTTAGCAGTGTTGATGAATTGTATTTGGACTTTTCAAAATTTTTAAAAGTATCAGTCTGCAAATGTTCAACTGCAGAATATAAAATTATCTGCATAAACTGGGGAATGATTTGATGTCTATGGAAGTTGTCTCTACTCCTGTAGTATTTATAAATAGGAATGTCCTAACCTATCGAAAAATAAAATAAACATTGAAAAAATACTACAAGTAATTAACAAAGTAATTACTTACAATCAAGCTTCATTCATATACAGACATGTGTTATATATTTGACATCTCTATATCTATGATTCACTGCAATATTAAGCATTTTCTATTATTTCCTTATTCATCTAGTTGTTAAACCTTCTCGTCTGAAAGAGGTTTTACTCCATCTATGGACCGTTGGACGTTTAGAGACTCACTTTTTTACAATGTTTTAAATATATTTTTTTATTGTCCACTTATTACCAATTTCTCTTTATTATTAGGCAACTCAGCCTAAATACCGATAATAAAGCAGAGGACACAAAGGTACTTAACTGTTTTACTTAGTTTATTTGTTTGTGTATAAAAAATATTTACGTCACGGCATATAAATTCATTGTTTAATATAATTTATTATATTTAGGCATTATTTTGTTGTATCTTTGCTTATGAATGAAGTAATAAAAAAAACAAGAGGTCATTGCCCGTTTATTATGTCCCATTTAGGTCTTATTAAGTTGTATTCCGCTAATAAAATTTATTATATAGATTAATTATTATTGGCCTTGTAGTAAATAGACATTATCATGCTATCATTTCATGTGATAACATTTTATGAATAAAATATTTTACAGTGGGGAATTCCGTATTTATGGTTTTAGGTTATCAGTACTTTTTTTTCGTTCTGTTTTATGCTGGTCGAGGTGCAATGTGTTCTGCCAGTGAAACTTGAAGTTTTAATGATAATTATTAAATATTGCTATACAACAATGTTGTTTGATGTTGTATATCTTCATATAAAAGGATGTATTATACTCATGAACATAAAGTTGTTGTCTGCTGCTGAAACTTTGGATTACATATTATTCCTTATTTATTTTTAATTTCTCTGAATTTCGATATCAATATTAAACAAAAACAAAAAATGTGAGATATGAATAATAATCAGTAATTATATCAAACTTTATCATTTAAATCAAAAACATATTTTCTCTATTTTATTGATAACGTAATTATAATAAATGGTTAAGGATGTACAAACGTGTCGTTTTGTTTACATGTGCATTCTCGGCGTGTACATGTGTGTATTTATTTATACACACGATATAACGGCTTCAACCAACCCGATCGATGTAAATGGTTCCAAACTCAGTTGTTCAAAATTATGCCCCTTTGATATTTAAGGTCTTAAAGAGGACCCATAAAAAGTTATTAAGTTTTTCTGCCCAAAAAATCATCATTAGCAGCCCATAGTCTGAAAAATGGTGTCCCCGTAGTCTTGTGCCGATTGAACTCTTTCCGGTATGGTCGAATTATCCTTGTTTCGGATTAGGAACCACCTACGCTTGGGCACATGTTTGCGCACTATGTTCCCATGAAAATCGCCGCCCTTGCCGAAATCAGTCTGGAGGAAAGCATCAGGTTTTAAGAGACCATTTGAAATACCTTACTCAGTCTCACCTACCTGTTGACTTCCACGCAGGATATATTAATTTAAATAATTATATTAACTAATATGACTTTGGATTTTTTAAATGTTGAAAAAGAGTAACTATTGTGTTTCATTGCCGGTTCTTCTCGGTAGAATCTATTTTCCGAACCGGTGGTAGCTTCACTTAATTGTTAATTGACGATTCAAAAGTGCTTGTAAAAGCCCACTTGAATAAAATTTATTTTGATTTTGATTTTTTGATTCAGACTAGACCATTGTCAAATGCCCACGCGCGACACGCAGGTTGTTGTGCAATGTAATAAATATATTCTTTATATAAATGATAATCGTTATCACGAGAAATATTTTAAGATTGAATAATTGACATTTACTTGGTGGTAGGGTCTGTACACTCGACGTGGTAGGTGCCAGCCACTCATTAAATATTCTACTGCCACACAGCAGTACTCAATATTTTTCTGTTCCGATTTGAAGGGTGATTGAGGGAAGAGCCAGCCAGTCAAGAATAAATTGACAACCCTGACATATAAAAAGATTATCATAACATTGATAAGCGATAATAGAGTAAATCGATTCATAGAAAATGATATACAATGAAATGTATAATGTCCCATTTGTAACGTCATATCGTGCGATGCTCATATTCGTTAAGGACTACTGAAGAAAAACTGTTTTTTTTTTTTAATATTGCAAGGTATATTTTATGTCAATTACAAAATATTTAATGTTCAGGTAAATTAAAAAATAATAAAAACATTTTTGAAAAATATGACGCAACTGAATTATGTGATTGTGGAATTGGTGAATACGAGTATGTTAGGCAATAATGGCAACGAGCAGTGAAATTTAATGTGCGTTATTTGTGTTTATATTTGATCTCGTGCTTGAGAAGTGAAGACATCGTGAGGAATCCCACATGTTACCTATATTAACCAACACGTATTGGATTAGGAATAATTTCCGAACCATTCCATTGATATAAAGAAGCCTTAGTGCAAAAGCAGAATAATTACTAATTTAAAAATCTGAAAATTGTATTTATATTAACAAATAGATGTTAAATCGAAACTGGTAACGGCTCAGCTATGTGTTACTAACAGTTCTTGATTAATATTCTTTTATTTATAATACAATAATGTTCCACTTTATATACATTTTAAATTTGCTTCCAAAGTTCTGAAAACCACTTTGTCGACGTTAAAAACGTCAATTTACGCAAATACATATTGAATATGATAGATTTTATTCATGCTCCAGTCCAGTCTAATGTTATTCATTTGTCATGTTGTATGTCAAAAAATATTAACAGCATATATTATTAATTACAGATAAAAATGACATAAAACATGTCTGGCGGTAAGAACAAACGCTCGAAGCGTCATGAGGGCTGGGAGGAAGCAGGGGGTGAGTTCTACCAAGAACTCTACCCCGGGGGTGAACAGGAACTGTTCGAGAATTTGCAGAGGGCTGATGCAGCTAAATTGGCAACTCTCCTGCCTTCGAAACAGGCCAGGAATAGTGAGTATACATTATATAACATGGACACCGAAGAAAATTACGACATATAAATAAATATCTAGTATACTGTAGTCGTCCACGATTTCGTTCGTGATTTTGTGTTTGATTAACAGGTGTAAGGCATAAAAATAGACTGTTTCCTTCATAGGAGTTTAATCTTGCTTCATAGTAAATTTCAACTAATTCGGTTTAGTGAGTAGTGTAGTTTGATCGTAAAAGAGTACCAGGCAGATTAACTATAGCATTTATAATAATATGTAATGCTAGTAGTCGCCCGCAACTTTTCTCCCGTTTTAGGATGTTCAAAAATCTAAAAATAAGCCTATATCGTTTCTTATACTTCAAGTTTGCTAATACCAAATTTCACGAAATTCGGTTCAGTGGTTTGGTCGTGAAATAGCAACATACAGACAGCAACATACAGAGTTACTTTCTCATTTATAATATTAATATAGATAGATAAATGTAGAAAAGTACGTTACATTTTTTTTTACTCTAACTTGTGTTTAAAACATTTAATTGTGCGTTCATAATTGGGCCGGAAGACGCTGACGTCTGCGTCACAGTTAACACTATAATTACACATTAACACATACAGTAAAGTCGTCTCCTAATATTTTAATTTCTATAGTGGCGTAAGCGCCAAATAATACTGGTTTAAACCAGTTTCACACAACTTTGATTGAACTAAAATTAGCAATTTTGATACTTGCGACATTATCATTTTTTGTTTTACTGACCATTTGTTGGAATTGTTTATCTTCTAAGAAATTCTAAATTATTTATAATACATGTTAATTTGTTTAAATTATAATAATGACAATACATTGTTTGTATTCAACATTGTTTGGTTGTGCAATGATAACACAACGTCAAAACGCAGCCTTATCTAAATTATCATAAATATTGATCCATGTATCATTTTAGAACTTGCAATTATAATACTGTCTACTCACAAATCAAATTCCTTTATTCAAGAAGCATTTTTCGGTCACATTTACATTATAACCGGTTCCGAGTGAAAATACCCGGATCTGAAAATGACCGATGAAAAACCTCAAGGAGGTATATTGCTTATTTTAAATGTGTACAGAGTCATAGTAAGAAAACCTTCGTCAGTTTTCAAAAACCTTTATCGTGTCTTAAACTCTTAGTACCTTTTGAATCAAAACATCGAATCATTGCGACGCAATATGTTATTCTCGTTCGGTAAAGCAGATTATCGCTCACACTGAGCACACGAAAATAGATCTTAAGGTGACCAACCCTTTCTTACCCCGACTGTAAGTAATGTTTTTTTACCGGGATCCCAGAAAACATCCAAAAATATGCAATTGTAAAATTTCAAAGTATCGGTAAAATGGGTTGGTGCTCTAAACCAGTAGTTCCCAAACTTACTTTTCTCGTAGATCACTTTCAAAATTTTATTGGTTTCGGTGTTGCTACATTTTTACCACATTTTTTAAGTCGGCTAAAATAAAAATTGTGTCGCTTCTAAGTTACGTCCCTATATTCCGATAGGTAAAATAAAAACGAAAAATAGTACATTTTCTAACACTTTACGTATTAAAGGAATATAATTACAAGAATAATAATAATAATTTTATTAAGGTAATATAAATATAATTATATATTTATTTATATTACCTTAATATTATATAATTATATAAATATATATAATAAAATTTCGTGGACCGTCATTAACATCTAATAGACCCCATTTTTTATTCACGCCTAGGTAGACCCCCATCATGTCTCTCGAGGACCCCTGGGGGTCCGTTTGGACCACTTTGGGAATCACTGCTCTAAATAAATGTCAAAAGTAATGACTTAGTTGATTGAATCAGATGATCGCGTCCAGACTGTTTCAAATAAAATATCTTTAAAATAGGGAATTTAAACAAAATACAAATTATGTATATGTACGTATAGTTTAAGCTATTTTAACAATTGTTATATAACTCATGTATACTGAAAGTATATTGGTACAATATCTCTAAGAACTAGCGCGCACTGGTAACTTTTGTCACGGTGACTGTTACGTCACTCATGTCGAGTCCATGAATATGTATGGAGGTGCACGCACGTTACGACGTGACAATTGGGTAACACTTGTATCTGCATCTGTACATATTCACGGATTTGACAAGAGTGACGAAACAGTCACCAGTGCACGCTAGTTCTAACAGTATCGCGTCATTCAAAACATATTGGTATAACTTTTAGCGACGACGTCGAAACGCGCGCGGTCGCAGAACGAACGCAGACAATCGACCTTCGCGCGCACAACGCAGAGCCGCGACATACATCTCTCCATGCTGCCGGACTTATCGGGTGAGCTATACCACACCTTGCTATAAATAAGGCTAGGCTATTTACAGTAAGTACACGCACACGAAAGCAAGTGTGCGCTCATTGGTTAATACGCGTGACCTTGATTGACTAAATCATTCCTTTGATTTTGCTATAGTTAAGGCTAGTAATACACGGCGCTTCTATACGAGCTTACAGTAAGTACACGCACACGAAAGTAAGCGTGCGCAAATTGGTTAATACGTGTGACCTTGATTGACTAAATCATTCCTTTGGTTAATCATACAAGTCGGATTAGTGTCGCTTATGTGTTCACCGACCAATGAGACGCGAGTATTTTATCCCTAAATATATAAATCAAATAAATATACTTTAGAAATGTTAGTATGTTATAACGTGTTATTTGTAAAAATATCTCGCCAAAATTATTTTTACGATACATAACTGCTAAAATGATATGCGAATTCCACACTAACATTCTGGCTGTTCAAACTACCATAAGCAAAAAATGGAGATATACCGTTAGCAATGCGCTAACAATGTCATCGTAGACACCGTTGTACCGTTAGCAGAAACTGTTTTTTAATCTCCGTATACATAAATGTACGACAAAGAAGTTATAACTACAAACAGCATTATTATTTTAAAATTTAATAGATTATTTATAATTATTTTAAAGTATATCGACCTGTATTACAGGTCGAGTCCAATGGTTAGAATACGTGGATATTTAACGGAGATTGTGGGTTCATTAAATTTGAGTTTTCATCATATAATTGTTTACAATTTGTGTCATCATCATCATCATTGTCGATGGTGAACGAAAACATTATGAATTGCAAGTTAGGTGAAAATTCCGCCAGTTTTATCTTCACCAACCGGCTTTAGAATTTTTATAACTTCTCCTGGATGGGAAAAGTGGCTTTTTTCCGAAAAAAGAACATTTACAAGCTGTTTAAACCTTATAGAGCTCTTTGCATACCAATAATTATCCAACAAAACAGTACGGTAAATATTCTTGTATGCCTTTTTGATATCAATCAGAAAAGCCAATGTATGCCATTACATTCGTCAAACTAGTAACAGCCTGTAAATGACCCACTGCTGGGCTAAGGCCTAATCTTTAAGGAAAGGGTTTGCAACATTCCACTACGCTGTTCCAATGAGGGTTGGTGGAATGCATGTGACACAATTTCGATGAAATTTGTCACATGCAGGTTCCTCGCGATGTTTTCCTTCACCGCTGAGCACGAGATGAATTATAAAGACAAATTAAGCACATATATATGTAGCGGTGCTTGCCTGGGTTTGAACCCGAAATCATCGATTAAGATGCACGCGTTATAACCACTGGGCCATCTCAGCTCTCATTGTGTCTATATATATCTTGCCGACGTGGAATGGTGGCAAAAATGCTGACAGTATATAAATCGCGTTGTATTATGGAAAAAGTAACGGTAAATAATATAAGCGAGTATTCGTACCTATCAGAGATTCCGTAAGATGCTATTACTCATTGCCCGAGCGCCCACCTCAGTCATTAATTGTGTTATCATCAATTAATAACTTACAGTTAAAGTTCAACGACCTTGTATCGCACTTAAACGGTGTGAGGTGACCATTTGTAATTGGCTCGTGAACTATTTATTGCTAAATGGTTGTACCAAGAAATAAATCTATATGTTCCGTAATCCGTATACTCTTCACTACATAGCGGATTGGAAAAATAATCTAGTAACTGACAGAAATATCACCTAGTTTACAATAATACTAATAACGGGGAAAAACCGATGTAATGAGGACGACGACGACGAGAACACAAATCATAAATATTGCAAAAAAAGTAGGGGCGGCAAAAATTGAATAGCCTTACCTACTAGCCCTAGCCTACTATATATAACTAAGAATAGACTTCAAGCCGAAACAATAATAGTGAGCACTGTTGCACCTTCGGTAGAATCGGGCGGACTTTCATAAAGTAGTAGCAAGTAACCTACTCTAGGTGTTTTTTTTATGGTATAGGTTGGCGGACGAGCATACGAGCCACCTGATGGTAAGTGGTCACCATCACCCATAGACAATGACGCTGTAAGATATATGAACCATTCCTTACAACGCCAATGCGCCACCAACCTCGGGAACTAAGATGTTATGTCCCTTGTGCCTGTAGTTACACTGACTTAACCCTTAAAACAGGACACAATAATACTAAATGTTGATTGGTACAGGCGGTTAGTATATTGCCATACCACCTAGTAAGATATTAATGATGATATGTATATTCTAGAAAATCTGTCAAATGAGGAACGCACATGGGAAGAAATAATGCAGATTAAAGCGATGCCGGTGCCCATGAACCAGAAACTCGAAATCAAATCAAGATTACAGGTAAATAAGTGTGATGCTTCTTATTTAATAAAGATTTGGTGTTAGATTGGTATGTATTTAAACTTATATCTGTGTGTGTGTGAACCTACGCTTCTGGTAATCAGGTTAAAAATAATAATCAGATGTTAAACGTATAATATTCCGTTCCGAAAATAAAAAAATGTAAAAATCGGTTCGAAAAAAATACAATCGTAAACTTCCTCCTTCTTTTGCAGTCGGTTAAAAATATACTCAGGCATCCCTAACCTGTAAAAAAATACATATATAATTATTTGTTAAATTTTGTTTCCAGAATGCGACAAAACTTCGTCTACAGGGCTTGGAACAATTGCAATGGAGGCAGCGGAAAGTCTTGCATCGATTTCGTATACGTTTCGCGGAAATTGTCGGCAAATTAGAACTGTGGCAGGCTGCCTTGCGGGAAATCGAGGGGAAGTTCGGAACGGGCGTCGTCTCTTATTTCCTGTTCCTGAGATGGCTGTTATTCCTCAACTTGGCGATATCGATATTCGTTATAACGTTCCTCATTTTGCCGAATGTGTTACTCGTCGAAGTCGAACACGATTGCGACGAATTCGTCGAAAATTCGACAATATGCTGTTCCCAGGCCTATTTTCAACGGAATCTGACTGATAACAACGTAATACTAGACTTAATCCAGGGTACGGGATGGATGGAGCGAACTATCCTGTTCTACGGTGTATATAGTGACCAGGTTTACTCTTACTTTGTTAAAAATCTATGGGACGCTGAAATGTTCTACAACATGCCCTTAGCGTATATCCTTATACCAATATCATGGACGCTTTTCTCCCTGATCGCCATCGTCAAAACGGCAGCCAAGGGTTTCAAGGAGAGGTTAGTGGAAAACGAAGGGCAGTTCTACATGTACTGTAACCTTGTGTTCGGGGGATGGGATTTTTGTATCCATAATGATAAGTCCGCTAAAATTAAACACAAAGCGTTGTACAACGAGGTCAAAGGATGCTTGGAAGAGGAGAGGTACAAAGAGGAGAAACAGTCGCGGACGAGAGAGAGCCAAATACTCATGCATTTAAAGAGGATACTCATTAACTTACTAGTTTTCATAATACTCGTCGGCTCTGGGATTCTTATATACGTAGTTTTCAACCAAGCGATGGACAGGTTGAATGAGGAACAGTATCCATCGATGGAGAGCGATTTCGAAAATATTACGGAAAAATCGACCTTAAGTCCATACAGGGACAATTCATATTCGATCTGGCGGTTTCGTAACACCTTGCTCGAATTCCTTCCATTCATAGCGATAGGGGTGTTGAATATATTCATACCGGAAATATTCGGTTATCTGATAAAATTCGAAACGTATACGCCGGCGAATGCGATTATAATTACTCTACTGAGGACCGTTTTGTTGCGGTTATCGTCGCTGGCTGTTTTACTCAGTCAAATATACATACAGATCTCAGATCCTGATCGAGTAAGGTGTGCGGCTTTCGATGAGGAGTTCAGACAGGAGTGCTGGGAGACGTATGTCGGGCAGCAGCTTTATAAGCTGCTTTTGACGGATTTCGCTCTGCAGTTCGTGATGACGTTTTTCATCAATCTGCCGAGGTCATTCATAGCCAGGCACAGTAACAGCAGGTGCCTAAAGATGATCGGCACTCAGGATTTTTATCTCCCAAAACATGTCTTAGACATAGTCTATGTCCAGACTATAGTTTGGATGGGCGCATTTTTCTGTCCCTTTCTACCGATCATCGGTACGATATTCTGCTTTCTGATATTCTATATTAAAAAATTCGCTTGCTTGACGAATTGTACGCCGTCCCCGATTGTGTACAAGGCGTCAAAGTCAAAGTCGCTGTTTATGTCGGTTCTGCTGTTAGGATTCGTGATATCGATCTTGCCGGTTGCGTATTCGGTGGCTGAAATATCGCCGTCTTGGAATTGCGGCCCGTTTAGAGGTTACGAGACAGTTTGGTCGTTTGTCGTGGAAACCTTCGAGGGGTTCCCGTATTTGATCAGGGAATTCGTTTTCCTGATCGGTACGTCGACGTTCGCTGTCCCAGCATTCGCTATACTGTTATTCTTTTTGTATTATTACTGGGCTGTGGCCGCAGCTAATCGGCATATGGTTGAAGTCCTCAAAAACCAGCTGGTTTTGGAAGGTCACGATAAGCAGTTCTTACTGAACAGACTGAGCGCGTTCATAAGACAGCACCAGAAAAGATGTGAGAGGCGAAATAGAGCCAGTTTTGCGGACGATGACTCCTCTATACAACATAGTTCTAGATAAAATACCTAGTTGACTATGGTTCAGGACAATCTTATTCTTACATAAGTAAAAGTGCCAATGTCCAATAACAATTACAAATAGTCACATTTGAAGTGCCATCTACCAGTGTTCGTTGCTTTTTGGCACTTATTCCATTAAATTCAAATTTCTGAAACTTGGGATGACAATATGCCCAAGTTTCGGAAAATGTACAAATTCGATTGAAATGGATCATTCTACATTCCTTCTTTGTTTCCCTTTTTTCCTATTTTTTTTATTTTGGTGCTACGACTAAGTATGAAACGTTTGACGAGCATTCCAGATTAATGCGACACAGAACTAGTCAGCTAAGTTTTCTTTAATTAAGTAACTTATTCCATTTTAATGATCTTTTTGCAATCCAGATAGATTTTTTTTATATTACGCTCTCTTATTTTGAATTTTCACTCAAATTACTGACAATGTTAGCATGTTTTAATATACAACATGTACAGCTTGTAAATATTGCTGGGCTAAGGTCTCCTCCCCCCTTTTGTGAAGGCTAGGAGCATATTCCACCACGCTGATCCAATTCAGGTTACAATTACAACTGTTTATTATTCTTCACAAAGTCAAGCACAAATGCACAGTTTTGTCAACTTTTGTCACCAAAATTTGTTTACAACACAAAAGTAATTATTTTACGATGATTCAGCTTTACGTAACTGACGCTATGTTGTAAGTAATAACTGTACATAGCATTTATTAGTTAAATTTAGTATTTTTTTTAGTTTAGTGATCTCAGTAAATCTAAAATATACACTTTTAAATTTAAGATTTCATAAATGAAATAGTCAAATGTTGTAACCGAGTTAGCTTGGTCTAGGTCTTAAAACAGTGCCTGTAGTAAATAGCTTAGGTTCCTAAAACTAAGATGTCTCCATACGTGTAATTTCTGTTGCGTTTTTTAATTAAAATATCACAAATTTATTATCTCTTTATTCCTTGGTAATCTTGTGTATACTTACACAAGATTATCTTGTTTGTTTATTTTGAAAAAAATGTTTGATACTTGCTATTGTAATCACAACGTATATTTTAAAGAAAAATACTCATTTTGTTCCTATCAATAAGTTATTCCTTAAAGCTTTCTTTAGTTTAATTACCTTAAGTCCTGTGTTGTTGGTGTATCGGCATTTTAAGGATTGGCAAAAAGTTCTTACAGTGCCAACATCCTATTTGCGTTTCTGTCACAAATAACTATGTTTGGTTCACATTCTGATGTCACTAGGACATTCTATGTCATATTGTCGCTGGCAATTCGAAAATTCCTGATTTAATTGACTTGTAATTTTTTAGTTAAATTTTAATTATCAGTCATAATAAATAAATTGTGTATTAAATTATTGTAAACCGTTGTGATATGTATATTATTATTATTTATTATACGATAAGGTTTAATTGTTCAAAAAGGAAAGTAAGGGCAGCTATTTTTTTTGTTAACCGTACAAATGCATTATTTTGTTATCGAGTATATCTGTAACTACATTTTTGTTGTCTTAGTTCGTATGCAGGCAAAGCCCAAAATGATATTCCAATTTAGTGCACTTAGCTCCTGTCATAACTGCAGTGTATGTTAAACTTTGATTGATGATCGTCCCATCCTGAGATGTTTGTTTCGTGATTTTAGATAAAATTATAGATATAACTAGAAAGTGAAAACTTCTAAACTTATCATAATAACCATAGATTTTATACGATTTATAGTTAGTCCAATTAGAACGCCTAGATGTCCTTAAATTAGTAAAATTTTAATAACAATGGTACTGTTCTATTCTGTAAATTCATTAAGCTTATTCGACAGGGTTGAATATATAGCTATCTCTTTCGCACATTATTATAATATTGAATTTTGCAACCAAACTGGTATTTAATTTAAATGCCGCTTCAAATTATTAAGATATTATTATAGTCTGTTCGCGTTAAGAATGCAGTGAGTTGTCATTGTTTACCGGCCTGAATCCGCACCCTTTGACCAATCAAATCATTTCAAATTACAAAGTCAAGTTCACATTTAATTAATTATTAACTGATATTTTTATTTTTATAATTTAATTTTTTTTTATTTATATATTTATATTTAATTTATTCAAGCTTTACACGTAATAATTAATGTAACCTATAGCTACTAGATGACGTTATGTCAAAATATGTAAATTTCTACATCGCGATGGCAAGATTCGCAAACGATTGTATAATTATAGTGTTAAGAATTTTGTTGATTTAACACCCCGATTTGATTTTTTTATTTTAATGTGTATTTTTTAAATTCATTATACTTAGTCTTTAAAACAAATATAATTTGTTGGAATTTTAACACAAATATGCATACACCTTCACCCTGCTGTTATAAAAGATTTGATTGGTCAGGGGGCGGAGTAAAATGACAACTCACTGCATTCTTAACGCGAACAAACTATAGTAATCGTTACATATTCATTAATGGAACTATAAAATATACTGTCAAACGTCAATCCGCCATCTTGTCGTGGCCATTTTTTATGTATTTAATAATTTAGTTTTGAAGGTTCTTTTTTGTCTGCAATACCAAAAACAGATGCAAATATTAGCATAATTAGTCGCGTCAAATTGCTTGACAATTAAGTTGATAGATTTGGCTCGCATGTTAGTAATGTAACTTAATAAAAACTATTTATTTGTGAGTTTTTTCGTCCTGTCGAATGAGTGTTGTTGAATTTATAAATAAGAATCTGTATCAATATCATATACATTGTACATATACATAATATTTAATAGCACAAAAGCACAGCTAAAATTTATTATAAAATCAATTGTAAAATGATAATATTATGATAAATCGGCCTTATTATTAAACATTTAGCGGATTTTTAGTTAATACTAATTTACATTTTTCAGTCTCTTTGGCAACACTGATTTGACGTTAGGAAGTAAACACATTTAACTAATAATCCGCTAAGCCATATGTAATAGTGAGGCTGTATTTGATTAATATTTTAAATGCGACTTAAATATTATGTATTGAAATAGGAAATTGATTATTCGAATTCAAATATTCGTATTATAAATGCAACTGTTGTATAAAAGGTAATTATTGTAAAATTTGTAAAAATTATCGAAGTAATTTGTAAATTAAAGTATTGTAAAATTTCTCGTTAACATCAAATTAAGTGTTGCATTTTGAGTACGATTTGAATTTTTAATTTCAATATTATGTAGATAATATGAAAATAGAGAAATTTAAGCTAATATAAGATTTATTTGTAAAGTATTATAAATATACGCCATTATAGGAGCGTGCAGATTATAAATATTATAGATAAACTCACTGCCAACTCAATTGTCAAAATGTTTATATGGAAAATAAAATTATGTAACTAGCCAGTGTGTCGTTTTATTTTCGAAAATATCTCAGT
Organism: Vanessa cardui; assembly: GCF_905220365.1. Lineage (NCBI taxonomy): Eukaryota > Metazoa > Arthropoda > Insecta > Lepidoptera > Nymphalidae > Vanessa > Vanessa cardui. The sequence continues at coordinate 2,138,842 of NC_061148.1, forward strand.
AAGGAAATGTTAGCCATTACATTTCATGGTAGGTGGTACGCTATTCGATTTGATTTTGACAGCCATTGATGCACATTGCATCGACGTTATTTTCAAGATTTCCCGCGCACTACGTATGCGAAGAATCGCAAATTTCCCACATTATCTTTATCATTTTTGATACAAATCAAAGCAGATGCTTTTTATTCAAGGAAACTTCACAATAACAATAAAATATTTGAATCGTCAATATTTTCACTCTTCCACCGCTTTGGAATGCCGTGATATACAGCGTGAAGAATCTCGTATAGTTTTGCTTTTCAAATAAACCAGGTTAACAATGGTGTATTCACAATTATTGTTTTACCAGTCCTGTATTGGCACCCGGGAACCCCCGAAAATGATATTTTAATTAATAATGAGATTTATTGATTTAGTCATAATATACCTGTTAAATGATCATTTGATTATATTTTCCGGTAGCTTATATGTGCTCAATCCATTGCCCAAACTAAATCGACCAACAACTAAACATTTTAAACGAAATAAACTTTGAAAGCAGAGCTATATTTACCATTGGGAACTTTGGGTAAGTGCCTAGGGCCCCACGACAGAAAGGGGCCCCCTCAAATCAAATAAATAAGTATAATACAAATGTGATTGTTAATAAAAATAAACCTAGAACCTTGTTTATGTATCTTTCTTTTTCTATTCTAACAAAATGATGTTCTATCAAAGTTAAAGGGGCCTCATTATCTTAATATGCCCAGGGCCTCCTATTGGCATTTATGTATATCCATCAATGGACAGCTCTCTCATATCAGAGCCCTCTTTAACCTACTTTAATTTACTTAGTTACATGAAAAGAAAAAAAAAAAACTAAGATGGTATCGGGGATTATTGTAAATAAAACAACAACATTATAATCACTTTTATTAGTACGCAAAGTACAAAACTAAACTACTATTTATTATATTTAAATATTTGGTCCTGTGGCGCCGTTCAGGATGTAAATAATCATGTATAAACATCACGTATCACATTTCGAGAAGTTAATTTCAAATCAAATCCTTTACGACATCGAAACCTTAGATACTGAAGTAGGCGGAATGCGTGATACATTATAGTGGACCGACTACAGCGAATACAAAAGTATGAAGTAATTAATTTGTTAATACGCAATGATGTTGTAGTAATATAAACAGATATGTTATTAACGCGCAAAAAGTGAAGACTAGGAAACGTCCTAATTGGGACGTTTGCCTTTAGTTGTTTTACGTAGTAATACGTTACAATACATCATAATTACGTAGTAATACATAAACATCTAGTTATCCTTTTTATTTATTGTTTTTATCAAGCTATCCTTTTTACTTTTAACGAAATGTAAAAATAAACTAAAATAAACGGTCCCCGGCGCGGCACACATTTTTCTGTTGTTTAGATGGATATAACATATCTGTTTATTAGAATATCATTGTTAATACGTCAATAATTAAATATATTTCTAACAAACGTAATCAAATTTGCTGTTTCCATACCCGCTGTTATTATGATGACGCTTTATGTTTTGACCATTATTATTTTATAACAATCATAGATAAAAAATATATCATTTAAAATTCGAATAAGGATATTCGAAGTAGCTTGTGATTGGTCAATCGTATTTTTTTTTTAATTTTGATCCTTCTTAGGCATTATTATTTAAATTTTTGTTTATACTATTTCGTATGAATAGTAATATTATAAATAGATTACATAACGTTACTGTAACAATAATTATTGGTTAATTTCAATAAAATAATACAAAAAATCACAACGTTATAATCACATACGTTTTTACATTGAATATGGTCTGTGGTTCTCAAAGTTTTCGTTACTTTATATTTAATCATTAAATAGAGATATGTTCAGAACAAAATTATTACTATCGAATTTATAAGGAGCTTATATTTTAAACTTCACTGAAAATAACATATATTAATACATACATACATGTCGCAATAATAAAAAATAACTATTTAAATATAATTTCACACGACTGACAAAAGAAAATGTATTTTTTCAGGGTTTATGAAGAATGAGTTTATTCATTTTTTTCACTTCATTTATCTAAACAGATTTGAATGGAAGCGATATCGTTAGAATACCAAAATCATCTGAGATGACGGACTAAATATTATGAGAAAGCATAAATATTTCGAAACCCTACTGTATCTAAAAATTACTGTAAATATTTTATTGAATTATCAGATACGATTTCAAAATTTTGTTTCGTAAAGGTTTGTCTTAAAGGTATCTAACCTCGTTTGATAACAACAAATAATTTCAAACATTGACGCTATATTGAGGGTAAATAGAAGCAAATCGATGGGCAAACAGACAGGTATGGCGCTTCAGAGAAATTCTTTTAGGCACTGGATTGACTCAACTAAGCAAATTATATCCTCATGATATCAAAAACCCTCCTCGAAATATCCAAACGAATGTACGATATTATCTAACTATTCCCTGTATTATATGTTATATAAATCAATATATACTTATATAAACATTGTATAGTTTAATTACTTTTAAGATATATTTGGTATAACACAGTAACATACTTCTAATATATTCGACCAGGGTTGTTACACAGCCTTTTATTCATTAAAAATAAGTTGCAATATGTTACCGCCTTACTTTGACCTTGCATAATATACCTTCTATATATCATCGACGATATATATTAGACCGCGATCTCGGGTCCATTTTTTCACTTTATAACTATCAAGCTAATGTTATATAAGTAGCTTTATATGACACCCAAATATTTCCTTACAGAGGTGGCAAGGGTAAAATATGTCGATTTGATGATTCTCAAAAAATAATCTGTGTTTTTTTTGTTAAATCTCAAAATAATTATCTAAATTTAAAAAATATTTGTCCTACAAAGCGTTTGGTTTGTTGAAGGAGTCTCCTCCTTACAATATGTATCAACGGTGAAGCCATCAAAAATGATTACTCACCAACAAATTCTTATAGGATTTTTTTAGGCGTCTTAATGGCTACTCACGAAACCCAAGTGAGTTATCAAGTGAAATAATGGACCAGGGATCTTGAACTATACGATACAAAAATACACATTTTTCATATAACAATATATGTTAATTCGTTACGAAATATCTACTATCTAGAAAATTTAACATTAACTTATTTATATTTTTGTACTTAAAAAAAACGAATGTGTTACATATACTATGCCATCATTATAATTAACAATTAAAAACATATATATTCAACTAAATATTATTAAATACTCTGTTTATAATTAAATGAATTAAATAATTGTGCTTTATCTTCACTCAGTTCAAAAAATGAGAAACAGTGATTAAAACTTTTAAGAATTTTTTTATGTATATTTTGAGCATATCTATGATAGCTATATCTATGAACGGACTATTCAAGATATAAACCAAAAACTGTAAATCGAATTTTAATTAGTTTTCCCTATAAATGATGATTTATTATTATAAGAAAAAATGTTACTAAAATTTCACAAAAAGCAATGACTCTTATTTTCATCAATTGAACTGAAAATAAATTAACTAGAATTTTTACTTTAAATTAAACCAATGAGAAACTCACTATAAATCGAAACATATTATGCCACAAACATAAACATAAAAAAAAAAACAAATTTGCCAATCCAAAAATAAATATAAATAACCATTTACGACCGCTAAAATAAAAATACTTGCTCCGAACACAATTACTTTTATCAAAATTCGGACTACCAAATATTTATTTACTTGTTCAAATAATGTGAGCCCTATTGATTACAACTGTCAATTAGTTTCAGATATTTAATTAATAGCTGCGGATTGTTCGAAGTCGCCTTTGTCGAGGCTCCGCTGGACTTTGGTTGGTTCGTATATTAACATGGACGTGCGTTCCGGACTTGTTCTATTACGCTGCATGTCTAAAAAAATATAAAAATTTACTTACAGTTGTCGCAAATTCAGTTCATCTATGAATCCACCAGTCAATAGCCCATTTATTGAGAAAGTACATAAAACATCACGTCTTTGTTTAGCTCGACCCAACGGGCTTCCTGATTGTATGTGCCCAACATTGACACACATATAAAATATCATAACTATTGACTATATCTCACATAATCAAAATTAGGAACTAAGATGTTATACCCTTGTGCTTGTTACGCTACCCTGGCTTAGTCACCCTTCAAACCGGAACACGGTAGAATATATGAGAGGGTGGGACCAACTCAGACGGGCTTGCAAGAAGTCAGACGTCGACCTGTATAGTACGACACAACTTAGATGTCGCATCGGCAAAATTCGTAAAACCGATCACATCCGAATTAAGTACGCTATCCCAAATTATCAATATTTATTTCTCACGCGAATATGAGCTTTGCACAAACGTAATAACTTGTAATATCATATGACCTAATATATTCGTCACTTTGACGCGTCGATGTGCATACACTTGCTTTCTCTGACGTGTGAATCTACAGCGACGAATAGCGTCGAATGGCGCGATAGGGAGCTATTTCTATTGGTTGTGTAAATCGGCACTAATCGGTTTTATTTTCATTCCATTGCATTTTCCGATGCTACATCTAATTTGTGCCGTACTATACGTGTGGAGTGCGGGTACTCACAGCGCAAGCTGAGTCGGCGCTTGTGCTGGCCGCACAGCTCGAGCTGTCGCCGCAGCAGCTGCGACGCGGACGCCGGCCGCGCGGGCGACGTAGCGCCGCGCACCGCGTCCGACGACGCCGTCTTGTTCAGGCGCTCTACCGCACGAGGAATACATGTCGATATACTAACAGACTTGTCGTCATTTAGAAGATATATTTATTTATTTATTTATTTAAACTTTATTGCACAACTATTTAACAAAAAATAAATTGAGCAAAAGGCGGGCTTAAAGCTATATAGCCTTATCTACCAGCCAACCTTAGCACATGCAAGAAAGAGCGTACAGTAGATGCATAAAGCCATCCTTATATTGAATTACATTACACATACATACATATATATATACACATATATATATATATATAAACATACACACACTTACATAAATATATATTATAAATATATACATATAACATACATTTAATAATATACTAATGATAAAGTAACAAAAAGTTAACAATAATACTAAAAGTACAGTGTAATAATAACAGCTTAAATAAAATAAAAGGGAACGAAACCAAGAAAGGCGATAAAAGCTAAGACTTATATTTCTTTAAGAGAAATTGTTTTACCCTACTTATGAACAGATCTTTAGAGGACGTTTCTCTGATGACGACTGGTAATTCATTCCAAAGTCGTATAGCGTTAACAGTGAAAGAATTAGATACAAAACCAGATGTGTGAGGAGGAATAGAAAGAAGAAGGTTATGAGAAGAACGAAGATGCCTAATATGAGTATCGGAAAGAAAATTAAATTTGGACTTAAGATAAGAAGGAGCAAGTGGATTATAAACAAGAGAGTGTAGAATACATAGTATTCTTAAATGCCTACGATCTTTAATAGGTAGCCAATTAAGCATTAACCGATATGAAGAAATGAGCTCAAATTTACGGAGGCCATATATAAATCGTATGCAGGTGTTATGCAATCTTTCGAGTTTACTTAAAAGTGTTACATTAAGATCGAGATTTACGATATATACGTAACATTAGCTTAAAAAGAAGAACATTCGTTACTACCCGGCCTCGAACTGATGCTATGATATCTACATGCTTCATTATTATCATTATTCTTAAGTGATACACACTCAGGAATAATGTTCACTATTCACCAGTGAAAACAATATTGAAATTTAATAAATACTTCATACAAACTAAATTACCTCTTCATAACATTAATATAGACAAATAGTTTTGCTTAAATCTGACATATGCTGTATTTTACTGGCTCTATACCCAAATTTCGTTACGATCGTTTAAATAATTCACTCATAATAAGGTTCTAAACACTTAGTGTTGCTGTCGAAAATCATGATGTTATTAAAGATTGGTAGCATTTGAACGGTATTATACAGGACCAGATTATCCATTAGGCAATGTAAGCTAGGGATTCCAAGGGCTAATACGGGGTTTATTAAACCAAATATTTTAAAACTAAGTTTTAAAATTCATTACTAACGGAATTTTTAAAACCAAATATATCTCTCATTTCAATAAAATGATTGCATATCTTCGTATTATGGTACAAAACATTGTAACTATGCAATAATTATGTTTTAAGATGATGGAGTAAAAAGCCCGATATGTGAACTAACCTAACCCAACAGAGTTATCTTGGCGAAGGTCACGAAAATAGAAAAAAAATCGACAATTCGCGATACTCACCGCGTTCCGTCAAAACAATCTCTCGGTGCATTTGCGACAATTCAACGTCACTGATTAAGACCCGGTGTCTCAGGTCCGGCAACAAAGAGCGACTCTTTTCAAAAAGCGTATTTTTCGTTTCTTGGAACGATGAATTTTGGCTTGATTGGGACATCTGAAAATTGTACATTTTTCCAACTGTATACCAAGTTTAAAACTATTGAGTTTTTAGTCTCGTTCAGATAGTATTTAAACTATACATTGAATATTACAACAGAATTATACATACCTACTATCTAATTAATTATCTACCTAGATTTAGACATTGACAATTTTACTTCTTTTAACTAATATGAAGTAATAATAACAAAAAATTAACAGCTCATCAGTGTCCCATTGTTACCCAAAATCTTTCCTCTCAAAGGGAACTTATGAAAGCTAATTCAATCACGCCAAGATGCGGTTTGACAGTCTCGAAATATGAACTAAATGAAACAATAATAATATTACGACAATTTGCAAATTTGAAACTGTCCGCAAAAAATTCGTGGTTATGGTAGCGTAATTTTTATTATGAATATTTTAAAAGACGTAGTGTTTCTCTTAAGAATATATTTAATTTATTTATTATTGAATCATCATTATTTGATGATTCGTTATTTGTTATTTGGTATATAAGACATATATTATAAAATAACGTTTGACTAAATTAGCTACAAGAAAATAGACAGGATAAGTTGTTGGGCTGACAAATGGCGACCTGATGGTCTATAGAAATATTAATCATTCCTTACATCGCCAATGCGACACTAAACTTGGGACCTAAGATGTTACGTCCGTCGTGCTTATGAAACACTGGTTCACTATCTCTTCCAATAGAACCACAACTATACGAAATATTGTTGTTTGGCGGTAGAATATATGTGTGGTTTGTAACCCAGACAAGCTTGCACAAAACCCTACCACCAAGTAACCATAATGAATTTCAACTCAATCTGACCCATAGTTTAAGGGAACTCGTGATGTATGTTATTACACAATATAAATAATATTTGATATACGTTGGTTACCTTATTTCTATTGTGTGTTGGACTAGACTGGGGTCTATTCTTAAAATCAATATGATTCACCCCACTTTGATTTCTTACTATAGGTGATAGCTTCCTGAACTCACTTCTTGGTTCCAGTTCGATCTTTACAGTCTCTGAAGTTGATGTATTACTCGCTCTACCGAAAAGCGGGGAAAGCTTCGGCTTAACCCCACTGCTATCAGACTCCTCGACGCTTTCGATTGTAATAGTCGAGTCAATACTATTAGGTTTTCGAATTGGTTTAACAATAATTAAACCTGCATCTAAGCTCTTCTCTTCATTTTCAGACTTCTGCATTTCAAAGTTGGGATTTTCGAAACCAGTTTGGGTAGCGATATCGTCGCTAACTGCTGTAAAAGTTTGAGAAGCTCTATTCGACGCGCGGTTTAACATTCGCTTACGTCGTTCCAGTTCTGCGTGTATGTCAGTTTGCACGCGCAAGTTTATATCGCCGTAACGGCGAACGATATAGTTTAACAGCCAGTGATAGCCTTTTCGAAGGCCTGGATCGATTTTAATTTTGCTTGACTTTGAATCGTACGGACTAGCGCTGTACGATTCAACCAACGTTGGACATCTGTACCTAAAGAGTCACATTATTTTATATTTATGGTTAAATGAAAATATTCTACTTTCAAGTAGGCTCATAAAAGCACTTTTTGTAGTCTTTATGCTAGTCTTAAATTTAATGTAAAGCTACCATCGGTTCTAAAAGCAGTCTACCGAGGGAACCGGCAACAAACTCTGTTACTCTTTTCCAATGTCTATAAAGTAAAATTAAATTTATATATATCCTGCCTGGAAATCAACAAATATTAAGTACACGCCTTTTTTCATTGATATAATCTTGTATTGAGTAGTATGCCTTAGTTATCGACGTTATATGATATAAGATTAAAATTATTATCAGGGGAACTTAAAAACTGTATAATATACATATGTACGTCATCAATAAGTCGACTAGAACGTTAAAAAGGTCTTATATACTGAAACTTCGATGTCACCATTTCTTTACATGGCGTTACGAAGATTGTTTTGTAATTTTATCATAAAGAAATTAATTTATACAAGAATTATTGTATTGCCCGGTATTTACACATGTGTACGTATATATTATTCAATGTCGATCCAAGAATAATGAAAGCCAAAGTAATTTTGAAAACAAAAGGTCCTACTACGAAAGTCTACAAGCTGTAAATTAAATTTCAGATACCTTGAAAGAAATGGCCTTACCTGTTAACGAGTGGTTCGATGTTCAGCTTTTCGACTACATCTATGTCGTCTAATGCACCTCTTTTGTCTTGCTTATTAGCCAACACTAAGACAGGTTTACCTATGTCACAAAAAAGTATATATAAAAAATATATCAAAAGGTTGAGAAGCACTGGAATTTTTGTGTTGTGAAGTAGAAGTTATTTTTTTATAATGTAATAGTCAGGTTGATGATAAGTGGTCACCACTGACCATATATTGGCTCGGAAATTTTAACTATTCCTTACATAACAAAGTGACAACCTTGGGAGTTTAAGATGTTATGTCCCTTGCATACATTGGCCACTGACTTCAAGCAATTCTAAGTATTATTGTTTAGCGGTAGAATATCTTATAAGTTTTCGAGTAAAGTTTGTTAATATAAGTTACAGTATAACACATAAATAAAATGTATAGTTTTTACTAATAAGTAATAAAAAATTATATATAGATTATATATTTATTACGACGACGTGTTTGCATTTTACACTGATAAGAAAAATTTAATTAAAAACACCGTTTCATCGTACGCGATACGGTTGCTAGGTAATGTATAACTAACCAGATATTTTGTCGTGCGATAAAACCTCCTCCAGGACAGATTTACATTCGTCCAACCGTGAAAAATCACTTGAATCGATCACAAATATAACACCGTGAACTTCGCTGTAATACTGAGGCCATATTTGTCTAAACTGCGGCCCCCCGCCCAAATCATAAATGGTTACTGGCGTATCTTTATGAATTAAATTCACAGCCTTAAAACCAACCGTAGGTAAAACTCTATCGTCCTTTTCGCCCGCTAAATTATTAACAGTTTTCGTTTTACCCGCGTTGTCTAATCCGATCATAATTAAAACAATATGACGACGCATTTTGCGCCGTCTGAATAAACCAACACAATTACCCATCACTGAACACTAAATATAACAATATTAACAATATAATACAACTTTTCATTTAAATTTATTGGCAACTTCAAAATTCTCGTAAGCCGCCATTCGGTTTCGTAAACATAACTTTTTTAGTTGACACAACGGTTACCAATGGCGATCAAGTCTGATGTGGCCAGTATTGAGTCAAAACAAAACAAAATGTTTAGCGCTTATATTTGAAATATATAAATTTACATTTGTTTTAAATTATTAAATAAACATTTATATATTTTTTAATTTATTATTTACGATAACTATTTTTGGTTAATAATAATTAATTTTAAATAATTTGTAATAATATTTTATGTATTGTTTCCATATAAAAATTTAAAATTCAATTATTTTGTGAAGGTTTCCCACAAGGTCACAGGTGGTATTTTTCATTGAATTATATTTAAATATTTACAATCTTATACCTGGAGGTCATTTTTTCTTTTAGATTAACTTATTAAACTGTCATTAATTACAAAAAATAAAACATAATGGTTTATTTCTTTATCGATATATTTTGGGAGAAATATATTGGTTTTAAATAAAATAACAAAATAGAAAATACATAGTGAACATTTATTTTGTGAAAAATAAAATTCGCAATAAATACAGGTACAATTTCTCATGGATATTTACAAAGCTAAACTCTTTAAATAATACATTGTTATGATTAGAATTTCGCGCCAATTATAACTGTAGGCATATTCTGGGTTGCCATAATCAAAAATGCTCTCTATCTGAATCTAATAAGGATTGTGTCGCCATTTTTAACTGAAAAATAGGCTAAATCTTTCATAACATTATCCAATGTGATTTCAGCTCCTTGCATTTGATCATCAAGTAAATATAGTGTGGGTGATCCAGTATTTCCCTTCGAAAAGAGTCTCTGTGCCATTGTTACCAGCTTTTGTACTGCCATACTTGACGGGAACTTCTTTTTGAGGACTTTACCGTTTTCATTGCACAGAGTTATTTCTAATAATTGCGATGTGAGGGTTGTTGTTTTTGGTTGTTTGACTAGCAGGCTGTCATCAGGTATGCCATATTCTGAAAAACAATATTTTGTATAATAAAAGACAGTTGTTACAAGGTTTTTAAATATTCGTTACTTAATAGGGTAAAAATTAAGATGACATAACTCTATTCACACATAAGTAAAAAAAAACATTTAATAACAAATTAAGGCGTTATCATTAGTCGATTTCTTTTTCCTACTTCCATTGTAATAAGCTACACGGGAGTTCTTCAATTTAGATATCTTAGCGGATGTTGTGGATAAATTATTTTAGATCTAAATATTAATATGGATATATGTATAATATTTTACTCGATACGGTTATGGAATCGATTCGAAATTCGTATTCGTATAGTTTAATTTATAATTATTACCACTAATACTTGGTATTAGGTATAATCACAGAATAAACTTTTACTTGGTGGTAGGGCTTTGTGCTAGCCCCTGTTGGTAGGTACCACCCACTCATCAGTTATTCTTTCGCCAAATAACAGTACTCAGTATTGTTGTGTTCCGGTTTGAAGGGTAAGCGAGCCAGTATAACTACAGGCACAAGAGACATAATATCTTAGTTCCCAAGATTGGTGGTACATTGACGTTGTAAGGAATAGTTGATATTTCTTACAGCGTCATTGTCTATGGGTGATGGTGACCACTTAATATCAGGTGGCCCATATGCTCGTCCGCCAACCTATACCATAATTTTTTTAACAAAAAATAAAAAACAATAAAGTCCTATAAGACCTGTGTAGCAAAAAAACTTTTTGGACAATTTGGTTATTCTTAGTGATCGACAACAAGTGTTAGGTTATCTTAAACTTACTGGAGATCAGTTCTTGGAAACGACAATGTTCGATATCGAAGGCAACTTTCATCTGTGGGTCGTTCTGGGCTAACTTCCACTCAGCTCCGTATCTTTTCATATAGTCATATTCGGCACCACGTCTTAATTCGCGAGTTATGAGTGATCCGTTTATTTCCTGGAACAAAAAATTCGTAAATCAAGATGTGTATTCTATGTTGCATAATGTTAAAGTAAGGTTATGGTCAGTGACTGGTCAGTATGTGCCACAGCGGGGCTGAGGACTCTTCTTCCATTGATAAAGGAGTTATTACACTAGTTAGATACTAACCAATCATCACAAATTCTACCACCACATAGCTATAGTCAGTATGGTTGTGTATGGTGGTTGATCGTTTGTGAGTCAGTGTAAAAGTTGTTCAGTGACAAAAAATCTTAGTTACAAAATTTGGTTTTATGACAATGTAAGGAATGATTAATAATTTCCTACATTTAAATTAACTGTTACGACCAATTATTATTAGTTAAGTTATCATTCAATCTTTTCATGTGTAGTTGTGGTAGTTCTAAAAGATTTATATTTAATTGGCTGGCAGAAAATGCTATTATAGCTAAGTCCACCCTTTGTACATGTTTTATTTGTGCAATAAAGAATAATAAAAAAAATATTTTTTTTTTATGGCTTACCTGCAAATTACCAATTTTAGCCATGATCATCTGTGAGCCGGTGTCGTAGTCCTCGTCGTTTTGCACTGGGTTCTTTAGGAAGTATAATTTTTTCAGAGATTTCAATTTATCTAATTCACTGAGGGATCGCCACTGAAATATTAATTAATTTCATTACTCATTTTCAACACATAACATAGTTTCTTAATTTGACGACCTCCATGGTCGAGTGCGTACACCGGTTTTCATGGGTCCCTTCACTCCGAGGTCCCGGGTTCGATTCCGATTCCCGGCCGATGTAGATTATCATTAGTTTTCTATGTTGTCTTGGGTCTGGGTGTTTGTGGTACCGTCGTTACTTCTGATTTTCCATAAAACTATTGCTTTAGCTCTTACATTGGGAACAGAGTAATGTATGTGATGTTGTCTCATATTTATTTATTTTATTTATAGTAAAATGGTTTTACTTCTTGAGAGACTTAGTTAAGTTCTATGATATTGTCAACCATTCTATATTAATCTATAGATCTCCTATCTTAACTATTCAATGTAATTATTATAAATTAAATAATTAGTATAAATTAAATAATACAAATAGTTTACACAAGAAATAAATAAATAGTTTGTAAATTAATTTAAAAATTTCTTTAGCCATAGATCTCAAAATGTTTAGAATTGAACAAATAATAAAATCAAAAATATCTTACGCAGAATGTAATAAAGTATACTCACATCATTGATGTTATTTCTGTTCAAAAACAATACTTCCAATTTTTCAAAAACATCAACTTTACCATTGCCCGGTTCGTCATTAAACCTAATCGATCCGATGTTACAATCATTCAGACTTAATATCTTCAAACTTTTCAAACGTCCAAGGTTCATGATCTCCGTCCAGGAATCAATGGGATTACCATCGAGGCGCAATACAGACAGGGTACGGAGAGTCACATCCGGTTGACTTAATTTTTTTATTCTGTTGTACGCTGCAATGAGTTCGTTTATCTTCGGCCACAGATGTGAGAGGGCGAGGATGTCCGTCCATTCATAATCACAGACAGATATATTCAGTTTCTCCAACGCACTGAAGTTTATTGACAGCTGGGTCAAAGTTTCCTCGGGCATATCTATCGCCATTCGGTTTTTGCTGTAATCATAAAAAAAAAGGTTTTACTCCCTCCTATAACAATAAATAGTAGGTTTCGTATTTCAGAAAATTTTGCATACAAGGTATCAGAGCTACTTTATAACCTGGCCCGCCCCCTCCAAACGTGGGCGCATCTTGTACATGACCAAATACTAGACTAAGGCCTCGAAAGAATACAAAGCGCTTACTTTGCGCCCACGTTTTTATACTATAACTAGCCGTGCCCGCGACCTTGTACGCGTTTGAATTTAGGGGTTGTCCATTAATCACGTGAGGCTTGAAAGGGGGGGGAGGGGTTTGATAAAAATCACGAAAATAACACAAGGGGGAGGGGGGTGTAGTAAGATATCTCGTGTATTTATTTTTTCGTCTAAGGACGTGCCAGTGGTGTGGATTGTACTTCTGTACAAAGAAGAAAGTTCAGGAACATGTAAATTCATGTCACAAGCAACCTAATCCGAGCAGTAATAGTGTAGAGATGCACAATGTTCGTCCTTCACGCATCCTAACGCGACGATCAATCGGCAGATCGAAAGAAATTCTCAACGTTGTTCGCGAAAATGATGACACCGAGTGGCTTGATGAAACCGATGTTGATTTTCAACAAAGCACAGTGCCAACAACTGACCTGCAAGATGCTTATCCAGTTGTTAGTGTTGAAGAATGTCTTGCTAATCCATGGTCCGAGGACAATATACATTAAATATATTTATGTACTAGTACAATACATGTTTTTCCTATGATTACACTCTTCGTTTATTATTATTGTTTAACAATGCAATGTTTAACAATGCCATAATATGGCAATAAAAAAATACTTGCAACCCGGTGTAGACATTTTTATTATGGTCCTTAAATTCAGAATAAAATAAGATTATAGTTCCTGTATTTAAATTAAGATAATATTCAGAAAATTTTAAGATTCGTTGTAGGTACTAAAAATACACGTGATGTCGAGAAGGGGGAGGGGGGTGGTCTTAAACCTCACTACGTATCACCAATGGGGGAGGGGGGGTTAAAAAATGCTAAAAAAAGATCACGTGATTAATGGACAACCCCTTAACAAAAAAAAATATTATTGTAGCCTAAGTTACTCTTTATTATATCGGTTATCTGCCAGTGACTCCCATCAAAATCGGTCCAGCCGTTCCAGAGATTAGCCGGAACTTGTTTGTTCCGGCTACAGACAAAAATTGTAAAAAATGTTATTTTGATAAATGTACAATGTATACATACATATGCATTGAATAAAAATGGACTATTTTAATATTAGAAACTGACACTCCAATTTTATTATATGTATTGATATGCCAGCGCCATTTGCAATTTTTAGAATATATCCTCACCTCAGATCCAGCTCCCTCAAGTCCGGTAGCTGAGACGACAGCTGAATAACCTCCCTCCAGTTCGCGAAAAGGTTCTGGGATACATCCAGGCTGCGGACGTTGGGGCAGAGAGCGGCAACATTACCAGCTTTAGACACATTCTGATCATGTACACACACTTCTAGAAGACGATCGAATTTTCTGAAAACAGATAATAAATACCAATTGAGGACCACATTCACACATCTTTTGCTGTCAAAACAGGTCTTATAAGCGATAATTGTTGTTTGTAGTCAATTATCATACCCGGCTTACAGCAATACTAGTAGACTATGTCTATGCTTAAAGAAAAGAAAGACCACAGTGGCGTGCGCTTGGAGAGGCCTATATCCAGCAGTGGACAAAAACGGGCTGATGATGATGATGTCTTTGCCTAAAGTTCTAACTTGAGTCATGAAAGATTTTCTTAAATCTGGTAACTGGTAACATTAACGTCAAACAAAAACTCTTTAGTTTATAATAGAGGTATTGCAGGTGACATTGGTGAAATAATCTGTGCCCTCTTGGCAAAAATAAAAAAGAAGTTATAAAGGTAAATAACATAATAATAGTTATAGAAAGAAAATTACTTTCCCATACTTCAATTAGCCTCAATAAAGATAGTGAGCAAAACAAAAATGAAAAACAAAAAAAAATGGCAAATGAACCAAGTAGATGCAGACCAAGCAAATGGTATACTATTATTAAGAAACAATATACTGAAATATCTTACTTAACCAAAGTACTAATTTGCTTACTGTTTCTGATGTATCTTTTCAAAGCCCACCATCTCAATGAAGGGGGCTCCCATTTCCCTCTTCCACTCATTAATAACCGTCCTGCGGTGAGCTGCAACTGTTTCGTCCTGGAAAAAAATAAAAAGTTTTACAAATCCATTATTTTCTACTACAGATTAAGAAGGTATAAATTATAACCAATTAAATAAATTTATATTTTAAGAACATCAATATGTATGTTAAAACGAAAATAATGTTTTGTTTTTATCTGTATAATGTATAATTTATTCATTCTCCATTTCATTCATTTGTTTAGAGAACATCATTAGACGAGCCCTCTATTTTAAAAATGGCGTTTTGAATGTCGGCGAAAGTGTTTTAGTTACTTTTGAAGTAAAATTCAAGTGGATTGGTGCATTTGAGTGTGATATTGTTGTATTACAAATGTAGATATATTAATCAAAAACTGTTTGTAGTAAATCATATAGAGGAGTTATCAACAAAACACTTGTGATATTGAAAAGTATGCTTTGTTTTGGTTGTTTCTTATTCTCATTGGAATAGAGTATAGATTTCATTTATATCATTTAAAAATATACTGGGAGCTCTGGTCTTGAAGTACATATTATTGCATTTAATCATGATAATTGTATTCATTAAGATCTGGTTGTTTTTCATAATATAGAAGTGATTTTAGCATGGAATGTGTGTACCAAGGGTTTTTTATTCTTAAATATTTCCATACAAATAGGATGTATGTATTGATGTTGCTGGTGTTATGTCATGAATGGGTACTAGCTAACCAGATAAGATTGCTCAAAACTTTACTACTGTGCAATGTATTTTTTGGATATGCAATCATATAAGTAAATTTAAACAATGTAAAAATAACAGAGCTTATTATCTCAGATACTGTAACAAATAGTAATTGAGAACATTTCAATTTGTCAGGTTTATTTTTTACAAAAATAGTTTGACATAAATGACAATAAAATATATTTTTTACATTTTTCAATATGATGAAGTTGTCTTACTTCAGATTGACATGGACAAATTTTATTCTATTACTTGACAAAAGAACTCAAAAATACTTTTTAATTAATCCCATACTTTTTAAAATAGACATTGAAAGTTTATGCTTATTATTAAGTAGCTACTACAAGTACCTTGCTACACCGCAATTTAAATTACACAAAGCTATTTAAGATAATGTAAGTGGTAACCACAAGGTAGAGTTATCTTTGATATAAATAGAGTTAATACTTAAAGCTAAGTCAATATAGCACATAATGTATACAAAAAGCTATCCATAATGGTTTTAAATGGGTAAAATTAGATTCAATATACAACTTTTTAGATTTAAGATTGAACATGAAAAAAATCCTTCTTCAAATATTTTTCCAGACAGAAAAGATGAATTTATTGGATATTCTCCATTAAATAATATCCATCATGTAGTTTAAAAAGTGAAGCGTACAGATGATGACAAGGGACTTATTTATAGTATGTAAGAGACAACATTTTCAGATAGACACATACAAATCTGACACAATTATAGCATAGTATATAGAACTCGTTCTGAGCTTAATACATTACTTTGTTATGGTGAGTCAGAGCAATATTATCATTAAATAGTTTTAATAGAAACTAGGTTAATCAAGTTTATGTGCTTATGTTACTGACAAAGGCATTGTATTCTATAATTAAATCGCCTTTACAGAGAAAGCCCTTTTAAAGATTGTTGTTGTTGACTTACATTGTTTGAAGATATGGGAAGCTTTAAATTCCATGACAATTAAAAGCATATTAATGGTAATAAAATGCACTGGCTATTTTTTTTTCATAACACTTGTTTTCACGTAGATCAACAACAGAGCAACGGTACAATGTATGTACTAGAGTATCACAATTAAATGAGCCTTAAATGTATGCGTGGGTGGATGTTAGTCAGTGGAAAGTTATTGGAATAAAAACACTGTATTTTGTTGATTAACTTACCTCGCGATCACCGTAGTATCTCCTGATCGCCTCCGCGCAGGTTTTATATTGAGCAATTTTATTTGGACGAATAAACGAACCAGCGTTAGGCTTGGTAGTTTTAAAATATTGTATATCGTCAACGAAGCCGTTGTGTTTTCCGCGTTCAGCGTTGTCCCACTCTACACCGTACCATATCCCTTTGTAGCCCTGCACTTCACCGATGTATTTCACAGTAGCAAAATCATCATTGCATTTCACCCTACTACCTATAAACACTGGGTTCTCGCAATCCTCGCCACCATTGTGACTATCCATGGCACCGTTACAAAATTTTGGTATTAAATTTACAGGCATAGCGCCCACCATTCTATTTACGTTTTCGAAAAAAGAACTGTTTATCAAAAGAAAACCAGAATGATTTCGTTTTGGGAATACTTTGATACTTCTGTCAATTTATGAGTCAATATGTCAACACTCAACAGTAAATTTGTGTGTTGTCGCTCTAGGCGATTAAAATATTATAAACAATTATCTTAGTTTCAATTATTTAACGAAAACAAAATTCAGTGGATAGGATATATATTACAGTGCTTGCTTTAACTTTTAACTCCACTTTTTTATTTTATTATTTAAATAATTTATATTTAACTGATTGCCAGGAATAAAATTAATCTAAATAACTGCTAACATTGTCGCTAGGTGCCGCTACTTAGATCATTTTGAAAAGAACAAATAACTTCCTGAAAGGTGATTGGTCGTTGATGAGCGTAGAGTATAATACGACCAAGTATGGACGTTCACTAAATAAGGGCGAAAATGTAAATTTTATTTCCGGATATGTACCGAATCGCACACGTTGTGTCGTAAAAAAGCTTCATCCCTACGGTATATATACGTTTGTATCATTGTATTCAAAGCTTCAGCTGTAGTAAAGTTGTGTTAAATAATTTTTTTGAGTGGAACGTCAATTCATTTTATAGCAGAGGTGTGTGACCGGTAATTCGAAGATAATTTTTAATTCGCTCGTCGTCTCCGCGCAGTGCAAGCGTCCTCCCGCTATCCGTTTTCTAAAATCGAAGGAGACCAACGAAAAACCAAAATTACTTTTTGACAAAAATGGCTACCCCCAATGTCCTAGTCGTGTATTCGAGTCGATAATATAGAAATGTTGAATTGTGTCTGTGAAAATATGCAGTTTATAAGTGAACAATTGTTGCGTGCCGTGCAATAGTGCATAGGGATTAATCACGACAAAGGATACAAGCAACAAAATGAGGTATGTATAGCACAGTTCATCAAACCTTTCTGAGCTTTAGTATGGAAAACAAATAAATAATATCTATCTTACACGCGTCGGTCTATATTTAATCGTGAATATTTACACTTAACCGTCCATCTGTTTTGTTCTCGAGCGCGTAATTTTGACCGATATATTAGAATGTAAACATAGTCATGGAACATTGATTTGTTGATTATGCCTTATAATTTGCACTTTTATGAATGACTCTGCGAAAAACATTGCATATACTAGCTTATAAAGGCTTCGCCCATTCAGAGAACGAGAGAAACGCTTGAATAGGTGTTCCTATTGATTTTTTAACGTGTTCGTAAAGGGTACCCCACACGTCGAAATCGTTTTATTTTGGTAACGTTTCATACGCGTTTGTTTGACCTTGAATGAAATTGCCATGTATATAGGGGATGAGTAATTTTACTTAGAATAAGGGGAGTTTACCCCCATTGAAGGGACGCGAGACCTATGACTAATACCCCGCCCATACCACACTATGTGATCTCGAAATACAATTAGAAATCAACTGGTTATGACGATAATTACAAATGATGAATTTTGATACCTTTATCACATTCTGATTATAAATTAATACCGTCATTAATCAAAACGAACAGAATTACGAAAGATAAACATTGAAAATAAATATATATATATTAAATATTTCATTCATAAACTTCGAAATATAGAAGTAGTAATTAAATTCGAAATAATTGGAAAATTATCTTATTGCAATTTTTCCTATAGATGCAAATAATTTGGATTGAACAAATCTGCAGTTATATTTTTATGACATTTAAAATGTATTTGCCAATCTTTGTTATATGTCCCCTGAATTCTGGAAATTGAATAATCATATTTGAAAAAAAAAATCATTTTATTTTTAAATTGGTATTCCTTTGTAACAATAACAATGTACAATATGTTTTTCATTATTTGATAATCAGACTGTTGAAAATTGTCATTTTATAGATTTAATGATACTACGTTGATTTAAAATGTATTATCATGATATAAATTATGAGTAAAACATTTAATCTGAGGTTCATTTGATTCATTGATGCTCATTCTTGTTAATTATGGATTATTTTGTTGAGTTTTTATTTGGTGATAGGGCTATATTAATGTGGATAGGTACCACTGACTTACTATATCTTTTACCCTCAAATGGGAGTGCTTAAATTGTTGTATTGAAGAGTAAGTGAGCCTAAAGCCGCATCTTATTTCCTAAGATTGTGGAATTTAAGCTACATAATGAATGGTTAAAAGGTTGAATACAATCAGATAACCCCTTAGCCCATCTGTCTAACTTTGATGTAATAAGACAGTGACAATGGCCAATAGAACCCTGGGAATATATGTATGTATGTATGTATACATATATGTGTGTGTGCGGAGGATGTCAGTTGGTGTAAATCCCATGCCGATATACAAAACCTTTAATAGTTTTCAAATGATTGATTTAGAAAGAGAAAAGATAGTTAATTATTTTTATTTATGTATTGATTACATTAACAAAAGTGGATGTATATATATATATCTGTAACTTAATTTATCCCCCATTGTATTACAATTCCGTGAAACATATTCGTATGAAAATAGCTTGTACTCGGTATCGCTAATTAATTGGTTTGTGTGTACAGGGAGTTCATTAAATTAAATTTACTTTATATATTTACTTTCATCATTTTTGTTTGTCATATTTAGTAATGGAAATTTTTTTTCAATGATATGTGTGGATGGAGAAATATGTCACCAAGGTGACCACTTGGTTACAACTGCCTGTTAACCATTCTCTACATCTCTTCTCCACAAGCCTTGGGAACTCAGATGTTATATTTCTTGTCTGTAACTACTCTATCTGATTCCACACTTTAAACCAGAATACAACTAGGTACATCAAGTGTCAAGCCGATTAGCAATAGAATATATGATGAGGTGGTGATACTTACCCAGGCAGGCTTTCATAAAGCATTACAATCTACAATAAATACATTATATTTTATTAAAAAAAAAATTAATTCAGATTACTTCATTATTTAATGATTTCGTTTGTAAATATTAATGGTGTACACACTTGAAGTGAATGTTTATTTTTTGGATGAATGATTCTATGATTTGATTTTGAACCCAGTATTGAAGATATTCAAATGTGAATAAGTCAGTTAGCATTATCTATTGGTACTTAGTGACATGTACTTAGTAATTATTTTTGATTGGGAAAATATTTTTTATAATATGAATGTGCGAAAACTTCATATTTCACCACGCTGTTCCAATGCGGGTTGGTAGAATACACATGTGGCAGAACTTCTATGAAATTAGACACATGCAGGTTTCCTCACGATGTTTTCCTTCACCGCCGAGCGCGAGATGTTTGATGATGATGTATTATAAACACATGAATATTCAGAGGTGCTTACCTGAACCTGCAATCATCATCGGTTAAGATGAACGCGTTCTAACCGCTGGGGCATTTCGTCTTAATAATCATTGAAATCGAACGACATTTGGGCATAACAAAAAAAAATTGAGTTTGAAGCTTATTTTAAAACTTCGTCGAAAAGGTAAAGCTAAGATTGTTATATTACGAAAATAGAATAATTTTAATGAAAGAGCTACGAGTAAAGGTCGCGTCCCGGCTGCCGAGTATCAAAACGTTAATTGGAGATAATTGTTCATCCGTACCCATAAATTAGTTTTGACGGTAACAAACCATTTTGTACTGGTTAATAAGTAAGGTTAAACGTTGTGTGAATTGCGATATTGGTAATTATGCAAATGGTCTTTTTTGTGTTGAACATTTGTCCCGATTAATAGATGTTATGTAGTTTGCTTTTTCCAAAAACTTGACGAAATATGTGTATACTTTAATTGGTGGTAGGGCTTTGTACAAGCCCGCCTGGGTAGGTACCACCCACTCATCAGATATTCTACCGCCAAATAACAGTACTCAGTATTGTTGTGTTCCGGTTTGAAGGGTGAGTGAGCCAGTGTAACTACAGGCACAAGGTACATAACATCTTAGTTCCCAAGGTTGGTGGCACATTGACGATGTAAGGAATAGTTGATATTTCTTACATCGTCATTGTCTATGTTTGATGGTGACCACTTACCGTCAGGTGATGAAAAAAAGCGTGGACATAACACGTTGACTTTCAGACAGAACATGTTCCGTATATAATTGTATTGAAAAGTGTAACTAATGAGTTTCTTGCGATTCTTCTCTGTAGAAATTACATTCTGAAATGGTGGTAGATTTTAGATTCGGAAAGCACCCCGGTGTTTTAGATGTTATGGGTGGTGGTAATCACTTTTCATCAGGTGAGCCGTTTACTCGTTTGCCCCATATATAATTATAACACCAAAAAAGAAAAGCTTTACTCATTATCTAAAATGACGATTCAAGGGCGTGAGACAGTCTTTTTTTTTCTTGCTGGAAAAACGCGTTACGCGCTTCCCTCACGTGCTGGAAGGTAGGGGGGGCTTTATGGGACTCCCCGGGTCCACCGAGTTTACCCACTAAAAAACCAGCAGTACCCTCTCCGTCTTTCGGTGGACGCCACGGGATCGCTTACGCATGCTACCGTGACGCCCTGACGGTCGGCCCGCCTATGCGACCCTCCAACACCTAGGGGGATTCTCGGGGTACTGAGACCCCCTATGGGCGTGAGACAGCCTAATCGAATAAAGTATATTTTGATATTTATGTCCTGAACTATTTCGGTCGCGACATCGCTCCCAAGGGATAGTAATCGATTGTGCAGGAGTGTGTGCATGTAAACAAATTCATGGGTGTCCGGACGTTATACAGATCCTTAATATATATGATAATTATTATTATATAATAAAGTAGCTGTGCCCGCGACCTTTTACGCGTTTCAATTAAAAATAATATTGTAGCTTAAGTTACTCCTTATTATATCAGTTATCTGCCAGTGGAAGTCCCGTCAAAATCGGTCCAGCCGTTCCAGAGATTAGCCGGAACAAACAGACAGACAAAAATTGTAAGAAAATGTTTGTTTGGTATATGTACCGTGTATGCATATAAATGCATTGAGTAAAAAAGGACTATTTTAATATTACAAACAGACACTCCAATTTTATTATATGTATAGATTAACTCTATTGGTTATACTTCTTGATAAATTGTTGATAGATTTGATTATTAATAAACAATTAACTTTTCTATAGAAGTCTATCTAAACGAGTTGGACGATTTGGGACTGGATTTTTTTTATACATCGTTTGCTATTTAAATGTCGATGATATTCATTTAGCAATATATGACTTGTATTAGTCACCTTGACATAATTACGTAACGTTTACTGGTTATTGTGTCTGAGATATGTCAAAACGACCTGTCCCACGTGATCCGGTTTGAACCGGATTAATGGGGTTTGTACAGTATGAAGCTTTCGTTTTCTTTCTAGCGATGTGAGCTATGTTAGGGCAGGTTTTTATTTGAGTGATGATATTTCTAAAAATTTTCACAATTCTACCGATATTTTCATTACTTGGTGGGGGATCTATGCGAGACCACCTGACCATACAGTCATAGTATATTGTACCACCAATTAACAATACTCAGTACTGTTGTGTTCTGTTTTGAAGGGTGAAGGGCACTATATGTCCAATTTCAGATCCTATGGTAGATGGAACACGCGATGTAAGAAACAGTTACTTTTTTTTAAATACTGCGCCAATGTCTTATAGTCTTTGTCCACACTAGGTGGGCCATTCATTCGTTCGTCTATCCTAGCCATTAAATAAAAAAAAAGTATGTAAATATTACTTAGTTGAGATTAATAGTATAATCTGTTGACGCATTTATTTGAACTTGGAACATCAGCGATAGTGTCAAGCTGGAATCGTTATCATGATAAATGAAAAGGGATTTTGTGACGTTAGTGGTATTCATCACAGTTCTGCTGTACAAATTTGTCTGGGTTTTATTCAAGATAAAATTAAAATGCATTGGCATCTCGAATTACATAGTAAATATTTGTAGCGGGAGATTGGACACCTGGTTTGGAAAACCAGATGGCCGGGGCTCAGGGCGACAGGTTGAGAACCGGGATTGTTCTGGCTGATCATTTTTGTCTATGCCTTTCTAGGAAGCTGTTGAAATTGAAGATTCTAAGTTTTAGTATGTTCCGCTTTGAGAGGTGTGTGTACCTACAGGCACAAGAGAGATGGCGTCCCAAAGTTAAACATAGCCAATGTCTTTGTGTGATGGTGACCACTATCCTCAGATGGTCCGTCTTCACTTCTACCAACCTACGACTATAATAATACCTACTTACATAAAAAAGATATTTCCAATGACAAAATTTACCAAGATGCTGAGTTTTGATAGAAACAATCGCCGTAATTTGAGTGTGCTTTGAAAAAATAACCTTCATATGTCTATACAATTAAACAACCTACATTGGAGCAGTATAAGTTCAAAACCTTCTCGAATGCAAAGGCATTAGCCCAGCAGTGGGGTACTAACAGACAGTAAAATTACATCTATTTTATATTGTATCAGTATGTATAGCAGAAATCACATAAAGAAAAAAAATATACCTCCACGAAACCTATAAATGTGAACTGAAAAATCAGTTTGGAATTCGAACCTACAATAATCGTTTAATATTGACATTCGCTGTCTACTAAGCCACGTCAGCTTATTATTATCATAGCGGTTTTACGATATAAATGTTAATAATAACAATTTTCATCGGAGTACGCTTATATACCATGACGAGAGCACGTCACTGCTTTCACATATATGACATTCATAAGGATATATCCCATTTCATTATAGCTATTATGGAGCGTATTAAAATGACGACATAACCTCCCTTAGCCCGCCTCCCCCCGCTCATACCGTTCATACATCCTGAACGAGGTCGCGTCCCATTTTCATTTATAATATCGAGAGTGCAATAGTGCTGAATTTAAACGATAGTGCATCGAAAAGTTAAAATTAACTAACTCACTAATAGGTATCGTTTAGGCGAAATTGTTCGTGATTTTGGACGTGGATTTGGTTCAATCACAACAACAACAACAGCCTGTAAATTCCCACTGCTGGGCTAAAGGCCTCCTCTCCCTTTAAGGAGTGGGTTTGGAACATATTCCACCACGCTGTTCCAATGCGGATTGGTGGAATACACACGTGGCAGAATTTCTATGAAATTTGTCACATGCAGGTTTCCTCACGACGTTTTCCTTCACCGCTGAGCATGAGATGAATTATAAAGACAAATTAAGCACATGAATCAGCGGTGCTTGCCTGGGCTTGAACCCGCAATCATCGGTTAAGATGCACGCGTTCTAACCACTGGGCCATCTCTCATCTCGCCATCTCGATTGGTTCAATCACGCCTGTATCATATTATGTATGTGTGTAGATATAATTATGAAATTACGGTGTGTACATAGTATGAAACAAAATCGCTTCCCGGTCGTCTAAAACAGATTTAAATGTTCATCTTTTAAAGTACTTACCAGGCTTTGATGCTGTTTTTATCCATAAACATGGGATTACAAGAGGAAGGTTTATAGTATGCATATTACATACATATTGTGAAAATAAGAAGAAAAATAATTTCTCCTTATTTTACTCGTATAAAGCCAGGATGCCAGCCAGTAGTTAGTGTACTATATGCATAATAATATGCCTTATCTTCTTTTGATTCAAACTCAAACTTAACTCAAATTATTTTATTCAACATAGAAGCATTACACTTACTTATTGATGGTCAAATTAAACAGTACCACCTGATCGGAAAAAGGAACACCCTGATCTGAGAAGAACCGGTGAAAGAAACTCAACGGGTCTTTTTTTTGTTTTGATTAAGTACAATATAGTATAAATGATTGTAAGTTAGTACTTGTTTATTCGTTCTTAATATATTCGTCCGATTATGATGAAACAGTGGTGAAGTCTTCCACGTTTACCAATAAAGGCCCTGGCCTGGATATAAATTAGTTAATTGGAATAGTTTTGTACTATTAATAAAGATATATTAATTAAGAACCGTTTGGAGGTAAATTTATGGCGATAATAGTTGAGTCATAAGCTTGTTTTAATCCAGGGTGCTGGAGATGCTAAAACCAAGCGTAGAACGTTTTGGACCATTTAAATCTTTTTGGGGAGGGTATTGCCTAAACTGCCTGCACCCGAACGCTTGTTATATTAGAACGGAGCAGAACCTATTAGCAAGTCACATTTTATATGGAAATAATAAATTTTTAGTAAGCTGAAGTGGCAGTGGGCTGGTCATATTTGTCGCAGAACCGACAACCGTTGGGGAAAATGCGTTCTAGAGTGGAGACCGCGTCTCGGCAAACGTAGTGTAGGACGTCCTCAGGCACGGTGGAGTGACGATATACGCAAGGCGGCAGGCAGGAGCTGGATGCGAGTAGCCGGAGAAAGACCACAGTGGCGTGCACTTGGAAAGGTCTATGGATGCCTCCATATTGAGGAGGCATCAGCCTTGGAGAGGCTGATGATGAATAATTTTTCTATGACAATAGGTTATAGTGTAAATTGCCTCGTATCTTGCTTTCTTGGTACCTTTATACTATAAATTGTCAATCTGCAGCATAACTGATAGTTAAGTATAATTGAAGAAGTGCTTCCAACAGCATACTTGAGTGAAGTATATATCTTATGATACATATATAACTTTTATCATAAACATGTCCATCAGTCGTGTAATATAGGTACTAGACGTGTTGAAGTGAGTCATAATTAATATGCGAAAATGAGGTAAATACGTTTACAGGAATGTGAAATCAAGCCCTAGATCCTATTTTCGACTCTATTCGTAATATAAAAGAGACGGTTTTTGTATACGTGTCTTTCAGAGTATTAGCTAAATAGATTAAAGCGAATTACTGCGTAAATTGTCGCTCCAGCCTCCAGGTACGTTTTTTACAGGGGCTTCGTTTATCTCCCGTTTTCCGTTTTTTGTGTCTTTGATTATCTATTTAAATCGAACATGACATTTTTTTTTTTTTAATGTTGAAAAAGAGTATTTACTGAGTTTCGTGCCGGTTTTTCTCGGTAGAATCGACTTTCTGAACCGGTGGTGTCTTCACTTAATATGTTAAATAATAATAATAATAATAATAATTTATTGTCTCCAAAATAAGCAATTACAAGGTATTTCAGTTAACAATAAGTTCCTTAAAGTATGCACACACACAATGACGATTCAAAGGTGCTTGTAAGGGCCTACTTGAATAAAGTTTATTTTGATTTTGATCTTTGAAACTTGTAGTACAGTTGAGAAAGGATTCTGTCTATCAGTACTATAATAATATACTTTTCTTTGGAGGTACTGTTACTCGTCCGCTTATTGAATTTTATATTCAGACCCGAAGTGTTTAAGTGTTTTTATAATTTCCACTTTTCAGAAATGTATGCCTCTTCAAACATAACTATTATTTCACGTTACCTCTACACTGACAACGTATATGCAAAATTAACAGTTCAGTGAAAGCGTTACAAACAAACAAATTCACTTTCGTATTTAGTAATATACTAGCGACACGCCCCGGTTTCGCACGGGCTATACTGATACTAAATGTACTACAGAATTTGTTTATTTACGACATCACATTAGAAACTGCTAAAGTTATCGGTGTTTCATTACTATATCGTCTATATATTATATACAAAAACCTTTCTCTTGAATCACTCTATCTATTAAAAAACGCATCAAAATCCGTTGTGTAGTTTTAAAGATTTAAGCATACAAAGGGACATAGGGACAGAGAATGCAACTTTGTTTTATACTATGTAGTGATTTATGGATAAGGATGTACCATCAAAAAGAACATGAGGATATATTGATATTTTGGCCTACATGACATCGTTAAAGTAGTATTATAAAGAAAACCAGTATTATAAAGACTTTTCGATATAAAACCGCGAGGTAATAAGGGCACGAGAAATGCTCGCGTATAACGGTTAACTTATTTCTGGTATAGGGCATTAACAATGAATTCCTTCGAAGCGAGATTGACTCTTATTTTAGGAATGCGCGTATGACTAACAGTGACGCACGAACGAACCGCTCGATGTTGCAAAAAACACCATTAAAACGGAAATTTATAAGTTGAGTCCTTTGGTGTTATTTCTCTGCGAATAATGGTGATTTCATTACGTTCAACTAACTTCACATAATCCTGGTAAGGCAAAATGCATTTGTGTTCTAATCCATAATGACCAATCATTCTCTAAGATTAAATTAGGAGGAGGAAACAAGGAGTATGTAACACCTTGTGGCCCACGGTTTCGAGGAGGTTTGAAGCTACGACGTTGTTGGTCAAATGCGGTTTGGAACAGTGTCGTCGTCGGTCCATGCAGGTTTCCTCACAATGTCATATATCACCACTAATTAAATGCATTAAAACTATGTTACTTGCCTGGATAATTTTGTTTTCTTAATGGTTCAATGGAAGCAAGAGATAAAAAACATTCACGAAAATTCTAGAAACGACTAACGCGAGTCACATTTTTCAAATAAAACGAGTATGTGACGAAATGTAAACAAGTTTTATAACTCGAATATTTTTTTTTTTGCGCAACGAAGTGGCTTATTCTGAGGATGCGAAACGTGAATTTCGATTATGGTAGCCTGATGGTACCGTTACAATGTACATCCGAAAAAAAATTAAGTATGTTTCCTGTATAAACAATATATCGGTAGAACGAGTATCGAGTATTGAACACAAAGTCGTAATAAAAACTATTTATGTGAATGGGAGACGTGTGTTTATATGCTTATTGTTTTAGCTTGAATGTCTGGTCGGATTAAGAACATAAGGCAACGAAATGTATTTTCCATCGATTTTTTTTTTAACTTTGAAATGTAACGGTGGTACCTACCCAGACGGGCTTGCACAAAGCCCGTCTGGGTAGGTACCACCCACTCATCAGTTATTCTACCGTCAAATAACAGTACTCGGTATTGTTTTGTTTCGGTCTGAAGGGTGAGTGAGCCAGTGTAACTACAGGCACAAGGGATATAACATCTTATTTCCCAAGGTTGGTCGCACATTGACGATGTAAAGAATAGTTAATATTTCTTACAGCCTCATTGTAAATAGGTGATGGTGACCAGTTACCATCAGGTAGCTCGTATGTTCGTCCGCCAAACAATACCATAAAAAAAAATTAATTATTAAGCGATGGGAATAATTTAATTACAACTTAGTTGCTAAGATTACCGATGACGATGTATAGGACGATTATTCAAACATTGTCAATCTATGTTGTGATCACGCTAAGGTGTTGCGTAACTATTTATAAATCTTTACATATAATGGCATTGGAGTGTCTGTTTGTGATATTAATGTAACCGCTTTTTACTCAATGCATATATGTTACATTGTACATTATACCAAAATAATATTTTTTTTCAATATTTGTCTCTCTGTCTGTTCCGACTAATCTCTTGGACGGCAGAGCCGATTTTGATGGGACTTACACTGGCAGATATCTGATGTAATAAGCTACAATAAAGACTATTTTGTTTAATACAAACATGCACAAAACGCGGGCTAGTTTGCAATGAAAAAGAGTCGCAAGTTTTCGTTGGACTAGACTTCGTCTTCATAGAGGTCATTGACACGTAATGTTGTGTGCCAATTGTCTTCCTTGAAGTGTGAAAGGAGTGGAATATATCCAAAATAATTTCAGAAAAAGGCCATATAGCATCAAAATAAATTTTATTTAAGTAGGCTTTTACAAGCATTTTTGAATCGTCATTTAACAATTAAGTGAAGCTACCACCGGTTCGGAAAGAAGATTCTACCGAGAAAAACCGGTAAGAAAGTCAGTAGTTACTCTTTTTCAACATTTAAAAAATACAGTCATATTAGTTAAATACAATTATATATGTTTCTAATGTATCCTGCCCGGAAGTCAACAGGTATTCATTCCACACTTTTTTATCATCTATAAAATCTTGTGTCGAATAACACGCCTTTTTTACCAATGTATTTTTTACAAAAGAATTTACGAAACGGCAAAGTTAAAAATGTCTGCGGAATTTTATTATAGAAACGGATACTTTACCATCAATATGGACATATATAAGTGTGTTCAATATTCATATCTTGTATATTTTATGAGTTAACCGATTATGTCAGCGTTTACATTATTCAAGAGTAGTTATGTACCTACTCCAGTAATTTCATATGTGAGCGTTTAGAGATGGTTCGTTTATATCCGGATTAGCTGAAGGCCGTGAGCTTAAACCTAGTGAGCACCAACAAGATGAAATTTTGGTTAATATGTATTTATATAGGGGTTTAAGGATGTGAGTTAGACCAAGTTAATGGCAGCTTTATTGTAAATTTATTGTTTGTATCGTAAAAAAAAAGATTTACTAAGCAATCATGATTAAGTAAATGATTATATATACATATTATATGTTGAAAACAATTTCACGATAATTTTTGTCTTTACTTTTATAAATCTTCTAAAATCACGATTCAAAAGAGGTTACTTAAATAGTTTATGCAATAAATTATGATTTATATTTTGTTTTGTAACTTGTGCGTGGACCTATAGAAAAATACTAAACATATCGCTTTTGGAATATGACCAATCGACGCGTACTCTTCTGTAAATGTTTATTTAATTTTCAGCGAAGTAGGTGAGGAACACCTGGTTATAATCTATTCTTATAAAAATTAAATGTTTTTTGTCTTTAACTTTACTATTAAGGATATTGTATGAGCTCGTTATCTTTTCAAACGATTGGGATAGAATACTGTGCTTGGAAAACAGATCTAGATCGCTAGCTGCCGTTACTAACATTTATCCAATCAGAATGTGGATAAAGTAAAACTTTGTCACTATATTTTTACTGGAAAGTACAAAACTAATAAACCATATGCCTTTTTCAATTTACGGAAATTGAATTTCGAACATCGTTATTCATTCATAAAGAAGAAAATTTTAAACCTTGTCGAGTTTTTTGTATTCGTTATCCCTCAAGTCCATGAGATTGGGGTCATCAATCTCTCGGATGAATTGTGAAGTTTTTGAAGTTAAATTTCTCTTAGCGAAACATAAATCGAAGCTGAATTCTGTAAAAGCACTGAATTCCGCGTCGATCTAATCAGCGTATGCATTGACTAGTGGTCGCCCGCGGCTGCGCTTGCGTTTTTATGGATTTGGTTGTCATGTGTCAGGCAAAAAAGTAGCCTTTGTCCTTCTTTGGTGTTCAAATTTGCTTCATCATTCATTCAAAGAGCGACAGAGAGACAAAGTTACTTTCTCATTTATAATATTAGTATAGATCAGAGTTAGTAAAAATTTAAAAGGCAGATGGAGAGCACGGAACATCTTAGGCTCAAAAGCGAATGCATAACATGCTCTGCACTGAACTTTGTCGAATGCGCTCTGATGACTTACGATAAGCTGAAGGTTGTACTTTAATGAAAATAAATACAGCTTAATAAAAGTCGCTTCAACGTTTGATGTCATTTTTTTATCAAAGTTTTCTTGAAGCCTTTATCTCTACCATACCTTCTTTATTTACGTGTTTAACCTTATATAGTTACGACCAAATACATCTGTAGTTGAAATGTCAAAAGACTAAATGAGATGCAAGATAAAAAAAACTTTGTCAGCAAAAAGTAGTTGTTACTAAATTCGGAGGATATGTAGTATCTATTTGTAGTCTGATGTTTTTGACCCCCACCCACCAGATGAATCTACATATACGTATATAACAGTGAAATACAACTCATAGATTAATCGCGAAATCTCAGAAACTATATCATCTCCAAACTCGAAATTTGGCAGGTAGGTAACGAGGGTTGGAAGTTTGTGTTGTATTAACTTCGCGCAGTTTTAAACTAGTTTTAGTTCGCGGCTTTGCTCGCCTTTTCGGTATTTGGTCGTCATTTCTTAGGTAAAGGTATGCCTTTCTTGGAGTTCAAGTTTTCTTTTTACCAAATTCTGTTCAGTGATTTTGAGTTAGATCTACATACATTCACACTTTTGCATTTAAAATATCAGTATAGATTTAGTACTCAAAAGCTTAGTGGTGCTCGTACAGATTTGAAGCCACTATCTTCGTAATCGTTCACGTTTTTCTATCAAGTAATCTTATCTACTTTTCCAGATAGCTCGATGTTCATCGAATTTAATTAAAAACTTGATTGAATTCATCAATCAGCACAATCTACTTTTTTTATTAAGTCTAGATGTAATGTAAAAGAATGTCTTTTTGTAGCGACGGTATACTTTTTAATCGTAAAATTGAACGTCTGTACAAATAACAATGGAACGTAGTTGCTGTAATATTCGTTTCTAGATTTTAAAGGCTATTCAGCGGTTAGGTCTCGAATCTAGTCCATTATTCGTGCAGACAATGACCTCAAACACCAGTGTTGCTAGATCTCTTCGAACGGCATCTGAAATATTATACATTAGTAGTGTTGCCAACGGTAATTTGCTTTATTGTATATATAGCAAATTTAAATAAAAGGGATTGCAAGATATCGTCATGATAATAAACTATATGAGTCCATATGAGTCCATATGAGTCGACCTGTCAGTCCCGGTTCGCACGAGTGGAAATAAGTGTTTTTTTTACCTATATTTGTATATATTTTTGTTGCTTTTTTCAGACACATTTAGGTGAAATAGAATAACAATTGCCATTCTTTTCATTTACACAAAAACCTCAATAAATTTTATACCTAAACCTTCCTCATGAGATTCACGAGTTGTCTAGTAGTGAAATCCGAGATATGAATATAGATGAATACAGAGAACATACAGTTTTTTTGTTTTAGTATTTGTAGTAATGAGATACCTCATTGTAAGTGGTCACCAAAAAAAGTCATTCATTCATTTGGTCATCAATTAGCCAAAATGTCCGTTGTGGTTGTACTGGCTCATTTATTCTCAAAGCCCGAACGTTACAATACTAATTGCTCTTTGGCGGTAGAATGTCTGATGGGTGGTAAACCAGACGGTCTTGAACAAAGTTCTACCACCGTGTTAAGTAAGTGTACTAGACTAACAAACTGCTACGCGTTATATTGTGACCACTCAGCTGTCGATATTATCAAAATCAAAATATATACTTTATTCAAGTAGGTTTTTACAGTCAATTTTGAATCATCTACTAACAAGTATATTTATATTTTTTTAATAATTATTTTAATTTATTAACCGGCAAAGTTAAAAATGTCTGTGGAATTTTATTAAAGAAAAAATTCCATAGACTGGCTGATTCTATCGACTACCATTCTATATGAACAGTCGCTCATAATTTTTACTGCTTGAATAATGCCTCATTTCTTTTAGACGAGCAGGTTGGCAGATCTATCGCGTTCTTTCAATGGGATTACTGGATGCTCATGTGTCAGAATTTTTTCCGAATTTTCTCAACACGTTTATCCCTGATCGCCAATTATAAATACCAATTAAGTACATGACAATAAAGTGGCTATACCCAAAAATCTTTTGTTGCAATTCAAGTTTTTTAAAGTTATCGGTTTGATTTTAAAGATCGATTGATTATTATTATTATTATCTACACGGAGTCGAGATGGCCCAGTGGTTAGAGAGTCGAGATGGCCCAGTGGTTAGAACGCGTGCATCTTAACCGATGATTGCGGATTCAAGCCCAGGCAAGCACCGCTGATTCATGTGCTTAATTTGTCTTTATAATTCATCTCGTGCTCAGCGGTGAAGGAAAACATCGTGAGGAAACCTGCATGTGAAAAATTTCATAGAAATTCTGCCACATGTGTATTACACCAACCCGCATTGGAACAGCGTGGTGGAATGTGTTCCAAACCATCTCCTCAAAGAGAGAGGAAGCCTTTAGCCCAGCAGTGGGAATTTGCAGGTTGTTGTAGTTATCTACACGGTATCGAATAAGAAGTGTGAGAATTTATTTTATAAGAATAATATATTCTTAACATGGTCTCCGCAAATGTTCGAACTATTTAACACGTGATGTTAACCAGATAGCTCGTCCGCTGTTTAACGTTGCGATGTTTATAATATTTTATATTGACCTATTTAACGGCTGTGTTTATGAACTATTACTATAGACTCATTTTGTACAAAAATAGTTTTAAATTTGGAACGTTATATACGAGCATATTCAACCCCACGTGAAAATGGAGTGAGGTATTTGGTAAAATTCTAGGTTAATGAATATCAGAGGTAGTTTTTCTACCATCTTTTATATATTTTGTAGTAGTGTTTCTTCTCTACTCTTAGCTAGTCTGGTGGAAATTGTTATTAAGCAATAAGACATACAGTTATATCTGTATGTGACAAATATATTATGTACGTAAAGCTTTTTTTAATTAGTGCATAATTTAGACGCTTGTTTTTCTTTTTATTGCATGGTTTCGCCGTGAAGAACCGGCAAGTTACACAGTAGTTACTCTTTTCCACCTTTCTGTTTACAGAGTAAGCCAATAATTTTTTTAAATACCTATATCTTGTCTGTGCACTTTTAACAAAATCCTGTATTGAGTATGCCTTATTTATCGATACCTTTCTGATATGAGTTATAAATTTTACAAAGTAAAATAAATAAAAATAATAGACCTTAACTAAATTAAATATTATTATTATATATAGCAAATATATAATTTGTATATAATGTACGCGCCATGCACGCTTATGAGAAAAGAGCTGTGACATGAGATAAAGACAGCATACCCTTGATTCGGTTTTAACCTCAAGAAAAATGGATATTACATGTCGGAATACTATAGTCCTTAATATCAGACTACGAGAGTAATACATCATCTGTAAAGCAACTATGAATAGCAAAAGTAGCGAGCGTTTGTTAGATAATAAAGCGTTTAGTCGATAATGGTAGCCGGCAATAGCTATTTGTCAACATGATGTGTATCACTTCTGAAATTGATGTCTTTATACGGAACACTTAAGGCGCTAAAGGCTTACGAAAACTCCATGACGTATTATATTGGGCGAGTCAATGATAAGACGAGTAAAAACTTTTTTATTAAAAACTTTTTGGTATCTATATTTTTTTTGTGGCTAAAAAGGCGGACTGCTTTATGGCCTATCTGATGGTAACCACTGCCCATATATGTATATTGGCGCCTTAAAAAACTAACCATTCCTAACATCCCCAATGTCACCTTGAGAATAAAAGGTTGTGCCTCTTATACTGGCTCTTTTATTTCAACTTTAACTTGAACAAAACAATACTGTGTATTGCTATTTGGCGGTAGAATACATATATTATGACGAGTGGGTGTTACCTACCCAGACGTGCTTGTACAAAGCTCTACCCCCAAGTTAAGAAGTAGGTATAATAAAATTAGTGACCACATAGGTCACGTATTTTACATATTTTGCCTCGTTGATATATATTGTCTTGTAAGGTTTATATGGATGGTGACCACTTACCATCAGGTGGCCTATTTGATAGATCTACCAATATTATAACATTTATAACAAAAACAAAAAAAAACACTAAATAATAACTTAACATAAAGCCTTAGTCGATTGCACCTGTATCGCTATGGTAAATTCAAGGATTAATATTATGACATATATATTATATGAACGCCAACAAAGATGAAGGCGTATAAGCATTATTAAACGCGTACATCAAAGCTTTAAATACGTTTAAAAAACTTGGCGAATTTTTTGCCTGACAACCGTTCAATGCACGATAATGAAATCGCGTATGGTCCAAGTGACAAGACAGATACTTTACGATCTATAAATGTATTTACTATCGAACTTGCCAGAAAAATAAGTATAGTATAGTTGGTATGTTTTATAGTAGGCTTTAAATTTGTTATGACAGTTACGTTTCAGTCTTTTATTAGTGGTTTTGAATTAAACGATCCTAAAAATGGTTTTAAATTCTAGTAATTAAACTTAATTTAAATGGTGAACACTTTTTAAGAATTGTCGAGAAAACAACTACATATATTTAATTTTTTTTTTCAATTAAATTTGTTTTACTAAGTGAGATTACAGATCATAAAACATCGCCTTTCGTCCTATAGGCGAATCAGTATAGTTTGACGCAGATTAAACTATGCGGAGCAGCAAGTTATATCAATATAATATATGACACTTGCACATAATTTTTTTTTTTAGTTTGTGTTTCTCTACATTTTTTTTTTTTAAATCGTAGTGTTTAATTCTCTTGGCGACTATAGCTCACTCACTTTGGTGCATTATGAAATATTAAACATGACTTAAATAGTCACATAATGTGTATGTATGTTTTTATGTATTCTTAGTAAACAAGATCTTCAGATTTAAAATATAAATACAGATAAGAACCATAAATAAAAAAAATGTTATATCGACAATAACCCCATTACGTAATGTTATGAATTATCTTTAAAACATGATGCATGATTCATATGTAAGTTAAAAATCACTAGTCTTGAATGCACTTTGTCTCCCATCTATATTATCTATATTGTAGAAATTGATTCACATAAAAACTTG
Source organism: Vanessa cardui (assembly GCF_905220365.1). NCBI lineage: Eukaryota > Metazoa > Arthropoda > Insecta > Lepidoptera > Nymphalidae > Vanessa > Vanessa cardui. Next base: position 2,174,941 of record NC_061148.1, read on the forward strand.
CTTTTACTTATGTTCTTGCATGTCTATTTGGCGTTATATAAAAAGATTCATTGTCCGTGCGATTAATTAATTACAATGAAATTATTATTATGATAAATGTGATATCTTCTTTTTCACAATTTCTATAACAATTACTCACAAATTAAAACATCAAAATATATAAACATTTCGCTCATCCAGAACGACATCGTCACAATTGCAAAAATCTCTAAAATGACTTTTTCATTCCAAACAATCTCATTTCGTACCTACATACTTTATAGTGTAATATTGACAGAATTATTGTTTCAATAGTTTTTGATTGACATCTATATAACATTTTAACTTCGCACCTTATCTTATTTTGATTTTAAAATAAGGTGCGAAGTTGTCTATTTCGTGCGGCTTGACACTTATTTGGTAGTTAAGCGAGCAGTTTCATCATGTAGTTCCTGTAAAAATATGCGCAAGCATAGTGAAAAATTTTCATACCCAAACATTTTTAAAGCGCCAAAAATAAAATAATAGTGAAATCGCTATCGCCTATGCCTCCCGCCCCTCATTTACAGTTAGGGGTCCCGACCACGTCTGTATGATTTAATAGGCTCATCCGTCCGGATATTATCATGACATGTATTAACCGTCGAAATTAAATGCGCTAACTCCACTCTCGAATTACTATGTTAATTGAACGATTTTTTAAACTGCAAGCTTTTTATTTTAAGTTGTATGCAAATTGTATGTGACGGTTTCTTTAGTATTCGGCAGGTGTTATGTTGATGAGGTATTGTTTTGACTTTTATTGGGTCAATGTACTGCGTGATTGTGTTGTGATGTGTGATTATTGTATTACGAATACAAGGCTGTTATAATAGTCATTCAATACAGTAATAAGATCAGATGCGGTGGCAGATAAGATACGTCAAATTTTGAAAATCGAATAATTAAAGAAATATAAATATGACGTCATCATTCACAGTTAACATTTAAATATATTAATTTAGTTTTATATTGTTTATGTATGTAACTTTATCCGATCGCAAAGACTTTAAGGATGTTTAATTAAGGAGTTCAGTTTTTCAGTCCGGAAAATCTCAGTAAATTTTACAGTCCATTGCCTCGAAAGTTAAAGTCGACTTTATTGTGTCTGTCTGGTCGTTTAGGATTTGCGGAATAATCGACTTTTAGCGTGAGGAAACAGGAGTGCTTCAGTTGGAGCACACTTGTGTAATAGTATGCCCTGCGTAGCTGACTAGTCTCATATTATAATGGACAGCGTAGCCGACATCGCTCATGACATCGTCATCATCATCAATGTTGTCTGATTTTTTGATAGCATTCAATGACCGAGTCGAGATGGCCCAGTGGTTAGAACGCGTGCATCTTAACCGATGATTGCGGGTTCAAATCCAAGCAAGCACCGCTGATTCATGTGCTTAATTTGTCTTTATAATTCATCTCGTGCTCAGCGGTGAAGGAAAACATCGTCAGGAAACCTGCATGTGTCTAATTTCATCGAAATTCTTCCACATGTGCATTCCACCAACCCGCATTGGGACAGCGTGGAGGAATATGTTCCAAACCCTCTCCCTTAATGGACGAGGAGGCCTTATCTCAGCAGTGGGAAATGTAGAGGCTGCTACTTTTTACTCATAAACTTTCTTACAGTGCCAATGTTTCTGGCCGCTCATATAATGTTATATTATAAATAATGACATTCAATCAAGAACTGTTAATAGTACACGTTACAGCTGAGCTATTAGCAAATCGCATCTAATTCATAATTCTAAGCTTAGTTAAGTAGGTATTACAATATTACACATACATTCCTTTTATAATTGATTCTAATATTCTGCATAATAATTTCCTTACTCATAAAAATACCTTTAACAATATTCTCAAATGATTATATTCATAACTAGCTGTTACCCGCGGCTTTGCTCGCGTAGAATATGAATATATTTAAAAATGAACTTAAAAATATTACATTGATGATTGTTATAAAGAGTTAGACCCCTTTGTTCCCAAAAAGTAGCCTATGTATTTTTCAGGCTCTAGACTATTTTGTGTACCAAATTTCATTTAGATCGGTCCAATATTGGCTTGAAGACAGACAGACAGACAGACAGTAATATTAGTTTGAAGTATGGATTATATTATCCGTCATCGATTCATAATGTCTATGCTATATAATATCTTATAGTACAACTAACGCCATCTATCGGCCAAGTCAATCAGTTGTTCCAACAGCTGTCGAATGGGTAATACAATACAACAACATACGAAGTACAGTGAGTTTAAATCATGTGGAAGAGTACGAAGCCGGTCAAGTTCGTTGTTGCCAACTGCCGTTATATTGTGCCAATGAAATGAATTAACAAAAAAAAAAAAAACATGTTAATACTTTTTCGTTAATGTTTAATGAGAAATGCTGATGAATGTATCGAAGACATACTATGTGTTTTAGTTTTATGCCATCATTGGAATTGAATAAATAATAAAATATTAATTATGAACTTATTAATAATAAAAAATCAAAATCGATTCACCCAGTCATAAGTTATGAGGTAAAAAAACATACTCAAATAAAAAAAAATACAGTCGAATTGATAACCTCCTCCTTTTTTGAAGTCTATTAATAACTGTTATTATTATGACAAAATAAATATAATTTCATTTTTTTCACCACACTCATACATTTGCAGATTGACAATTTTAATTTGTAATGAGTTGTGAAGTTTTCTATTTCGAGTGATTTGTATTTCGTCATGTAATTTTCATGTCACACATAAAAATCCACTCATCATTTTTTTATAACGAGTCAAATGAAGCATTTATCTTTAAGAAGCTTAACAATCCAAAACCAATGAAATTAGATGGGAACATTTTGGGACTATTCTACCAAACGCAAAAATGAATCATCAAAATTGTTTCTAAAACGAGAAGTCTTACCCGTTTTACCAGCGAGAGTTGAACATAAATACCAATGTAGTTTGTATCTCTTTCTCATTTTAGCAAACGATAATTCGTATTATTTCTCTCGTCATTGCTACCCCTTGTATGATTAGCAATGAGTATTAATCTAACATTTAAAAGTTATATTTAGTGGATATTTAAATGATTTTCGTTGAGGGAAGTACATACAGTTGTAGGAAAAGGTTTTGAGTCTACCCGTGACCACGAACGCTGTAAAGTGCTCGAAACGTCTGGATGATAAAAATAATTAATATACGCGATTTAAATCCGTTAAAACTAGTTTTATTTCAAGGTTTTGAGTTTATTTCATTACGTTTTTCCAATACAGTGTGGGGGATACCCGTATTGGGAAAAATGGTCATACCATACGACGCATTCAAGTCTCACACGATTTTCCTTCAAAGCACTGCACGTGGTGAATATTTTCTACGATTGGTAATATTAAATATCAATGTTAGTTTTGAGACATCTCCATATTGCAGCGACCTGAAGTTGTACGTGTATTGAAAGCGCCATAGTAACACGAGAATAATTCATAGCTTTCAGTCGGTTTGAACTCGCTACCCTCGTACGACCCTTGTTCTATTGAAATGCAACGCTATTCATTTGAAAATCGCTCGAGGTGTCTTCTGAACGTGAATGTTTTACTCGCACGTGACTTTGTTTCGTACGTTCGTCTGATTCGAGCTGTTTGTGTATCAGAATCTTGTATGGAACCGAGGGAGGGTTGTAATGAACTGGATTTTAAAGGAATCTTTAATCCAACTGATGGGCTAAGTCCTCTTTAAGATAATGTTGGAAGCTTATTCCAGCTGTCTGCTCAAATGTTGGTGATTGGTTATATATGTTAGAAAATGTATTCCAAAGTCATGACTTTGTGCCATGGCACGAGATGAATTGGAAGTACGTAATCTATCTGTGCCCGTTTGAGAAGATCAGGGATCTTTGACTACGTTCTATGTAAATTATATTTATTTAAACATGTGATGTGATTCAGGCAAAAGATGACTAAAAATATTAGGTGAAATAGTGACTGCTTTTTAATCTTTAGTAAAAGGTAAGTTTAATATAAGTCAGAAAATTCTGTTTATAATTTTTTATCACGAATTCTCATCCTATATGTTAGTTTCAAATATTAAATCTTCTTAATTTTCTTTGAAATTGCACTTGATAAGCGTTTCGTAGTGTTTGATATTGAATAACGCCGTGTTCACACTGAAGTATAATGTTTCAGTTCAAATTATCCCTCATTATGTTGTAAATTTACAGATTTTGTAGAAATTTTGTTAATATACATATATAAAATGAGTTCGGGTTTCGTTTTTAATGGTAGCTATTATAATGAAATATATTAAAACGAGGTAAGCCAGCGACATTTACGTGTTTGAATTTAACAAAAAAACATATCGTAGCCTAAGTTACTCCTTATTATATCGGTTATCTGCCAGTGAACGTCCTATCAAAAATAGACAGACAACAATTGTAAAAATGTTATTTTGATATATGTACTGTGTATACATTCATATGCATTGAGTAAAACAGGGCTATTTTAATATGACAAACAGACTCCAATTTTATTATCTGTAAATATATTGTATCGCATAAGCAGTTAGTGAAAAATATTTAATACTAGTCGAAGTTAAAACTATCGAAGGTTCCAAGATGCAAATATCCTATATCGACGACCTCCGTGGTCGAGTGGTGTGTACGGCCGGTTTTCATGGGTACGCCACTCCGAGTACCCGGGTTAGATGCACGGCCGATTCAATGTAGATTATCATTAGTTTTCTGTTGTCTCGGGTCTGGGTGTTTGTGGTACCGTTTTTACTTCTGAGTTTCCACAACACATGTGCTTTAGGTACTTACATTGGGATCAGAGTAATGTATGTGATGTTGTTTTATATTTATTTATCGATACAGAAACTACTACAAAGAGCATTGGTTTTCGTTACTGTGCAAATAGACGACGTAATAAGACGTATTATATCATTCTTTACCTAAAAAGTTAAACAAGTAGCTTAGTGAGCTCTATCGATTTTCCTCATAACAAGAAGCTTTTCGCCAACCAGCTTTTCAGGTTGTTCCATAAGATACGAGCCTTACGGGAAATTTTTTTCCTTTTTTTCGCCAGTATCTAGGTTAGTCTCATTTGAGCTAAGTGTCTAACTTCAATAGGCATTCCTGGAAGCTTGGGAATGTCTTAATTGCTGACTCTACAGATTTTCTGTTTTATATATTACATAACTATCGTTACAATATGTCATAAAATATAGTTAAATAAAGTATTGTGTTAAAAGAATAGAGAAATGTAATACTTACTTGTTTTATTTTTACTTGTCTATGATACTAGTAGTCCTAAATTCGTACGATTCAGACGATTCCAATCGAAGAATAACCAACCGAGATAAATCTGAATAATCCAGGGACAAAATTAAAAACCCACAAAATAATTTGAAACTACATCAAAATCGATCAAGCCTTCTGGGTGTTCTTAGGTACATATAAATGAACAGAATATCAAACATACATATATACATAAGTCTTAGTTTTTGTGAAATACTATTTTTAAATAAATTATAGATTTTAAAGGACGTGAATATTTATTGAAATAGTAGATAGGGCTTACACGTTATGTATCGAATAAACAGCCAGTATGTCAAGACCCTTATGTGGTACGATGGCTCGTCGGTATATGGAGCGGCTCATGCCCCAATTCCCAGCCGCGTTTAATTTCCTTTCCGCGTTATTGAAAAAAATATCACGAATTTATATGCGTTTTAAAACCGATTTTTTTCCATGTGTTGTTTATCGTTAATTATTTGAAATTTTTGAATATACTAACTAATGCAACATATACATATACAAGCAGGACATATTAATTTAAATAATTGTAGTAACTAACATGACTTTGTATTTTTTAAATGTTGAAAAAGAGTAACTACTGAGCTTCTTGCTGATAGAATCTACTTTCCGAAGCGGTGGTAGCTTCACTTAATTGTAAAATGACGATTCAAAAGTGCTTGTAAAAGCCTACTTGAATAAAGGTTATTTTGATTTTGAATGTATAGAGTTATAATACAATGTTGGTGGTACATAGGTGATGTAAGGAATGGTTACGATCTCTCACAGCGTCAATGTCAATGAGCAAGTGGTTACTTACCATCAAGTGACCCCTTTTTATAGCATGATAATGCTATATCAAATTCTGCATCAAAAGACTAACTTTTAAAGGTTTTTTTTAGATTTCTCATATGTACGGACAGTTTTACATAAACTGTTTTGTTAATTTTTGATATACTTAAATAAAGCATATCATTTCTTATTAGTAGAACGAAATTCTTTAGAGCTGCTTATAATAGAGGTAAAAATCGCCGTGAAAGATAAACAGTGTTACCCAAGCTTCCTTTCCTTCTCATACGATTCTGTATAAAAAAAAATTTGTTTTAATTCACACGGTTTTAATTATTTTTTTAAGTCGTTAATTATTCTTATATGATTTAATTCCGCCACTGGTTGCCGGCAGCACAAGACCGGTCGTTGTGGCGATGTTTGGGGTAGGTCTATGTCCAGCAGTGGACGTTCGTTGGCTGACATAGATAGACTGACATAGATAGATAGATGGATAGATTTAATTCCATCTGTTATTTAATATATTTATGTATAATTATACAAATATACTGTAAAAACGCCATTGTTCCTACCGGGTGGGTCTCTTAGGACGCGTCTCGTTACTTATTAAAGAATATAAACCTGCTATCATCGCTTGTGATCCTCGTGTTCTATCTATCATCTCGGCGTATCACTTATTACAATTATAAAACTCTGGATCACTCACCCTTCAGACCGTAACACGACAATATCAAGTACTGCTCTACCCTCTGTAGTATATGTGAGTAGGTGGTACCTTCCCAGACGAGCTTCTCTTTCATCGTAGAACAACGCAAGGCTATGTATACTAATTATTTTAATATTAATATTATACATGTGAAAGTAACTCTGTCTGTCTGTCGTATTATCACGACCAAACCGATGAACTGAATTTGATGAAATTTGGTATGAAGCAAACTTGAACTCCAAGAAAAGACTTCTAATGTTTTGCCTTACTCAAGTTATCCAACACTTAAAACGCGAGCAAAGCTGCGGGCGTTTACTACTTACGTATAAATAGATCACAGCCTGTAAATGCTTGTGAGAAAATTTTCATATTTTTATTTCAGATTCAAGCATTAATCTATTCGATTTAACAATTCAACCAAACAGCAACTGGGCAGTCTTTATATATGTATTATCTAATACTGTAATAATAAAAAAAATGCTTTCATAACTTTTAATTCGATATAAAACTACCTATGCGATTTATCCACTCAACTATTACGGTAGTTAGTGATAGTAGTTTTGAATGTAGGTTAATTTAAAAGGCACTTTAATTACGTAATATAATTACGATTATATACATTTAATTAATTTATTACGATTAAACTTTTATGAGAATTAATGTTTTCTTTTTATTTTACAGGTAATTTAATTTGATGGCGTTTCTTGTTGTAAGTTTTGTTTTTTAAGTATTATTATCATCGTCATCCTGCCCTTATCCCAATTCTACTTTGGCGCAGCATGTCTTCTCCTTCCATACCCCTCTGTTGGATGTTATCGCACAAGTAACATTCTTTCTAACCATATCTTCATTCACACAATCCATCCATCGTTCATTCATGATCAAGACCTTCCTTACAACTTGCTCCTCATTCCTCCTCATAATATGTAAATTTTTAAGTATATTTTAATAATATTTGTTTTAAAAATTAAGCTCGTTCTGGTCGTATGAAATTTAGAATTAATGACGTAATTTTTTTCTCGAATTACAGTTTTTTTGAACTGTTTTTATTTTTGACTTTCAATTTACACAGTGACGTCAATTTCCATATTGAAACAGGAAGTTTTCTGAAGTTCTTCAGTTGTTAAGAAATGAAAAGCAAAAATAACCTTTCTATTGAGATCATTTTTTAATTTTTTTTAGTATAGATTTATAGTCTTAGTTAAATAATTTATTAAACCCTTCCAAAGCCGAGACTTGGTTCTATATCGTCTTAGTAAATATAAACCGACGACCCTTACCTATAGTATATGTAGTTTACGACAAACAGTAGCTTTTTAAGATATACGAATGACCTCAGTTAACCCCGCCGTGAAACAAATTAGTTCTAGACGTAATCGCAGCCTACAGATAGTACTTTATCTAAGTAGCGACCTAAATGTGCATTTGTATATGTATACGATTTTCAACTTTATTTCTTAACCCATAGGGTTCACGAATTTACTATGTTTCAGTTACGTACAACGCTATGCATAGTCTTTGTATATGCAAGCGAAAATAGACTTTAATGTGACGATTTTAAGTTTTTTTTTTAATATGAACTTTTTATTATTTTTTGATTAATGTTAGTAGTCTTTCAGTATAATTTGTTTTCATTATAAATATCAGGTAAAGTTTTATTTTGTACTTTTTATGTTTTTTTTATTTTTTATAATGGAACCGTAAATTATTTTTTGTAAGGTGTGAGTTCATTTTATAATTTACTCTGTTGCTTGAAAATGTAGAGCGTTTTCTGTAAGCCAAACATATAAATATTTTTTTTATATGGTATAGTTTGGCGGACGCGCATTCAGGCCACCTGATGGTAAGTGGTCACCATCACCCATAGACAATGAAGCTGTAAGAACTATTGACTATTCCTTACATGTGCCACCAACCTTGGGAACTAAGATATTATGTCCCTTGTGCCTGTAGTTACACTGGCTCACTCACCCTTCAATCCGGAACACATCAATACTGAGTACTGTTATTTGGCGGAAGAATAACCAATGAGTGGGTGATATCCACCCAGGCGGGCTTGCACAAGGCCCTACCACCAAGTATATATATGGTATATTACGATTGTGAAATGTATGATATTGATTTGTGAATTTTACTTTAATTATTATAGAACATGAGAATAATACGGGTCTACATAAGCAAACATCTATATATATATGTATTTTCGATCGAAGATCAATCATAAAATATCCGATGTTTTTATTCCGGCTAGTTGAAATAGATAGTCTTTCTCTACTATAATAGACAAGTATTATGCATATAAACCTTAGTCTTGAATCGATCGTTTTATTGATGAAACTATTAAAAAGATGAGTAAATGTATTTGAATCTCGTTAAAATAGTTTTTCATAGAACATATATTATTTTTTTAGCATACCAACGTAGTATCGGGACCCTACACCCATAATCCCTAGGTTATTTTTTTCACAACAATCGGTTATAGGGCGTGAATTGAATGCGTGATTTTGTACCTCTAGGCTGTCTCCCGTTGCGCTATTAACGCATGTTATATTTTATTGACTTGTAAAAATATATCAATGTGCGCCAGACCTAATACGTGATTACTTATCGTTGACCGATAAGTAATCTCAACTTGACTTACAATAACAGTAATTAGTTAATCGTTATATACCTGTATCTGGCATCTTTACTTTCATCGATATACATACTAGATTTTACATATTACTCGTACCTAATGGCTATTAAATGTGTTACGCTTAAAATATGCAGTAGAGTTTGTTCGAAGACACACCCCATTGACATTGTGGCACTATAAAAACATTAATGATTCCTTACATCACCAATGCGCCACCTTGGAACTATTATGTTATATCCCTTGTGTATGTAATTACACTGGCTCACTCATCCTTTATACCGAAATTAAAATCCGACACGATCAGAAAGGGTTCGGCACAACAGCAACAGTTTTACGTGCTTGTCGAGATGTGTTTGTGAGTTTGAAGGCAATGCGATACCAAACTTTGAAATTAAGATATTATGTATCTTGTATCTGTAGGTACACGGGCTTATTCACCCTTTTAACACAAATACAAATCCGACTCGATCGGAGAGTTCAAGAGCAGCACCAATAGCTTGAGCTGAGATGGCCCAGTGGTGAGAACGCGTGCATCTTAACTTATATGTGCTTACTTTGTATTTATAATTCATCTTGTGCTCGACGGTGAAGGAAAACATCGTGAGGAAACCGGCATATGTCTAATTTCATTGAAATTCTGCCACATGTGCATTCCACCAACTCGCATTGGAACAGCGTGGTGGAATATGTTCCAAACCTTCTCCTTGATGGAAGAGGAGGCCTTATCTCAGCAGTGGGAAATGTACAGGCTGTTACTTTACTTTACCAATAGCTTTAAGCGTTTGCCGAGACGCACTAGTGTATTGGAAGCTACTGAGATTTTTTTGTCAAATAACCCACTATTTCTTTTACCAGCCTGATCTTGGTTTTGAATTTAAAACCTCGGGATCTACAACACAGTCCAAGTAAAATAAAGCTACAACTGCCTCATTGGTAGACGCTTTCGAAAGAGTTGATTTGTTACATTAAATATTAAGTTTTATTGTGTTAAGACTTTATATTATGTATAATTGAATAATAAAAGCGAATACATATTAAAACCGCAAAGCACAGTTAGTATTGCAAAATATATTTAATATGTAAAACTGAACTTGATAAATTCAATCTGTGTCCTTATTTAGCACAGATTAAAAAATAAAAGTATATCAAAATCAGTGCGCTTAATTTCGGCGCTCTTGCACGCTTTGATTTTTTTTTTTTTAGTTTAATAAAGGTTGAATGCAACCTAGCAACAAACGATTATTAAATCACATGCGTGACACGACAGCCGCTTCCTCTTGCGCCGGATTCATCTCAATAAAAGTTCGTGTCACAGTGTAAACATTGTCAATGATTATAAATATATACAGATGTGACACTAAGATGTAGAGCTATTCTGTGAGAGTAAACTCGAAAGTCACCTCAGGAAACGAACGTGAAATGTTATATGCGACATTGACTGTAATGATATGTTTCATAATGGTGTATGACTTAAATCGGCTGTCGATATTTCACAAGTGAGATACGAAGTGACTTCTTACAGAATCGCATTTATGAGCTGTGATCTTTGAAATTGTGCTTCTTGTAAAATCGACAAAGTACCATACTGATGTTTATATTAATACTTCTGTTAGCTTTTCTCATACTAAACTATTCCAATCATAGAAGACAAAAGACATAAACCATTTTGACGTTTAATTCATGTAATCTTGTTCGATTCGATCTTGATTGATTGTTCTATACATTATGGATTTCCAAAAATGACGCCTTTTAATTACGGCAGAGCTACTTTCGGATATTAAGATATAAAATTCAAGTGGATGTAAATATTTTATTGAAATACTAGCTGTGTGTAATTTAATGAAAAAAAAAAGATTATTGTGGCCTTAGTTACTCTTTATTATAACAGTTATCTGCCAGTGAAAGTCCCATCAAATTCGGTCCAGCTTTCCAGAAATTAGCCGGAACAAACAGACATACATACAGACAGACAGACCGACCGGCAAACATTGTAAAAAATGTTATTTTGGTATATGTACCCTTTATAGCGTGTTGATACATGTGCATTGAGTAAAAAAGGGCTGTTATAATATTACAAACAGACACTGTAATTTTATTATATGTATAAATTAATGTATTATAAATAAAGATCTATCAAATAAGAACTATTGCTACGCTTGTTTGCAAACAAATTAAATTATCTGCTTAATTACAATTATGTTTCGAAGTAATAGCGGTTCCTTTCCTGGTTGTGTTAACGATAATGTGTAAAAAAAATTACAAGCGAATTGTAACAACTTGTTACAAGATGTGAATTATACTTGTACATGTTCAATCTCACAAGCAAGCCAAGCCTGATTTGAAGGTATGTTGGTTATCCACGCAGTTCCAATGCTTATCGAAAAATACGCATTTCGAGCTATTCGAACTGGGAACTTTCGGTAATATTGACGCGACGTGTTCTAACCACTGTGCCACTTTGTATTTTAGAAGTTAATTGTTTGACCTTAATCCGTGACAAGTTTAGGTATTACAGACTTTAGTTTAATGTAATAATTGAATTTGCTATTTCTAAACTAACTACTGGACACGAGCCTACATTAAACGTTTTGTTACATTAAGTGATTTTTAGTCCCAGAGATTTCCCTATAAAAACAAAAAAATTATACTCATGTATAATATAAGTATAGATATGCATTTTATTTCAGCGATTGCTTACGCTATAAAATATACCTATGCAATATTTATAGTAGTATAATATTTCAGCGTTCCAGACTCCATAGTTTAGGCTATGCGTTTATAAGTACAGATTTAAAATAATCAACCGCTAGATGGCGTAACTGTTAACTCTTTAAGATATCGCAAATAATCTTTACCCAGATAACTTATGTGTTATTTCATAATTGATTATCTAGACAACGCATCGGAGCGGAACATGGCTCATTTCCTTTCTGAGAATGTTTAATTTATATCAGTTTAATTCGTAGTAATAAGAGTTGAAGAGTTTTTGGAGTGGAAAGAGATTATTTGCAATGGCAACATTTTAGCGTGGTGAAAATCAATTTCATAATAATTCTGTCTTCACATGATGTTGTATAGGATTAAACAATTTCAGTTCTATAATTGCGTATTCTTATGTATATGAAAAAGAGTATTTACTGTATAGTACGATTTTACGACACAATTTAAATGTAGCATTGACAAATAAAAAACAATTAATCAATGGTCATTACAGATTTCTTTTTTGCGTAAGATATAAATAAAGATAAATGATTTTGAAGTCACTTAGTTCGGTTGTGATCGGTTTTACGAATTTCAGCCGATGATATCTTAATCGTTCTATTATACTTCTTACAGTTTCTTCTCCAGTAGAATTTGTTTTTATTGGAACGATATTATTTTACGCAGCTTGCAGTAAAGTTAAATTGAAAAATCCTCGTAAGGAATAGAAGGTGGAATTTGTATTAAAAAATGTTAGTAATTGTTTTTTACCATATTTTTATTGCAAATTAAAAATTATGTATTATACTTCTCTAAGTGAATTAATTTCTGTTTGTAAGGCCGTATTGTCGTAAAAAAAACTATATATTAAAAAAAAACTTGAATAATCAATAACATCTTTTGTCCACGTTTGTCTCTCAGAGGAAAGTCAAAACAATAACTAAATTAACTTTATATAATCTATGTCAAAATATAAACATTAACTCGATGCGGTATAAACAGATCGTATGCTGTCTCTTTCTGTCGCGATACATCCCTCTCACATCCGTTCGATGTTTACAATTTCCCGCTCTTAGCAGCTACTATTGCTAGTGGCCCGTGATTACTTCGCAAGCGCGGACGTATAGATCGTCGATCGATAGATCCCTTATACGTTTTCTGTGACTGTGTTTTGATACTGTGACAAAACTCCATTGTGTTTTGTGGAATGCAATCGTGATTATTATATGTGATTGAATAATTTTGATAGTTTTATATGAATGGGTTCTTTGACATATATTAAGGTTTTTATTTATTTTTTTATTTAAAAAAAAAAAGTTTGCGTACTGGCAATATGGCAAACTGATGGTAATTATCCCCCACCAGCCACACTAATATTGTGAGAATTTCTAACCATCCCTTATAAATTTAAATGGGCCTTCAACCCTATCAACTAATATGTTACGTCCCTTGTTCCTATAGTTATCCTAGTTCCCTTTACCATTCAAAATGGAACATAGGAATTATTTTAGTTGGGTGGTAGAATATATTATGTTGATTGTGTGGTACCCAGATAGCCTGCCACAAAGTAATAATTAATTATGTAGCTACTTTAATGCATTATCAAACTTCACAAGTATGTACACACAAATGGGTCACCAGTTTCTACAAATGTTTGTATATGATAACAATTACATACAATATAATGTTGTTTTGTTATTTAAAAAGATAACTAATCTATCAGTTTCCTATATTTATTTATAAAAAAAAAAAACAAAGATATATAAGTATATATAATTGTACTTGCTTAATTTTATAAATTAATTAAAACACTTTAACTCGTTAAGAAATTACTGTAGTTTGAAAATAACAACAAATTTTTATTCAGCTTACAGTTAACTCGACAGTAAAACATTCTCACCTGTCCAATTAAACATTCTATGGTTAAATATTTAACTTAATAAAGCAGATGAATTGAACCTTATTTCTTGTATCATAAGACATCGTATTCTCAATATAAAATTTGAAAGAGTATTCAATCTTATAAGCTGTAAGTAACTGTATCTTACAGAGTTAAATAATATTTTTATAAAGACAAGGCTCTACACGGGTTCGCCTGCACTTGAAAGGCAAGACAATAAATACAGTTTATCTCTAATCTTAGTTTCTGAAAATTTAATGTATTGTATAAAAAATAAATATTTTGTTTCTTTCATTCTCTCTCTCTCTCTCTCTCTTTTTGTCACTGAATTCAAATTTCGAACTGCTGAGTCTGCAAATCCGAGGCACATAGGCTATTATTTTTTACACCTGACGATCAAATCGACAACTAATGTTATATACACATGTAAGTTACCCTATATTCTTTTCAGTAACCCTAGCAACATGCATGAAAGTTTTATGATAATCAGTTCAATAGTTAAGATGTGAAAGCATAACAAACCCTGTTACGCCTTTATAATATGGGGTTCAAATTGTATTTTGTCAATAAGAGTTTTAAAGTGAAAAGTTCATACTGGTTGTCGTTCTTGAATGATCTTCGGGTGTCCTTATCGAATTTCACCTAAGTGAAGTTTTCGTGTAAGACACGGACATTTCTTGTGATTTTGTAATGAGGCTTGTGTACTGAAAAAATCATTAGTGCCATGGCTGGTCTATTAAAATAAATACATTGATATAAAGATCTTCCAAGATTTCCCTCGCTATTATATTCTTACGACACAAAACACAGGTTTGAAATATTAAAATATTAATAATTAATATAACATTGATACCAAAATATTATTTTTTACAATATTTGTCTCTCTGTCTGTCTGTTTGTTCCGGCTAATCTGTGGAACAGCTAGACCGATTTTGACGGAACTCACACTAACAAACAGCTGTTCTAATAAGGAGTAACTTAGGCTACAATGGCGCATAAGTCGCGGGCAAAGCTAGTATAAAATAAATCCGGAAGAGTTAGCAATGAAATTAAAAAGTCTATCTTTGGTGAGCTAATCAAATATTAAGCAAACTTTCACCACTTGTAGGCTAACTTAACATTCAAATCTAATTGTTATTCGGGTTGCTTAATATAATAAAATATAAATGGTTTTGGCGCAACCCATTGACACGCATAGGTCTAAGCTGTGAGCTGTTTTATGAACTAAGACATTTTGATAAACTGTTTTGATAATATAATATATTTTAACTTAACTTATATCTACAGCTGGATAGAATTCATCCCATCACCTACTTTACACTTGTACGTATATTGTACTAGTGACCCGTCCTGGCTTTACACAGGGCAATACTGATACTAAATATACTACATAATTTGTTTATTAACGACATCACATTAGACACTTCTTAAATTATCAGTGTTACTTTACTATAATGTCCAAGAATTATATACAAAGACCTTCCTCTTGAATCCCTCTATCTATTAAAAAAAAAACCGCATCAAAATCCGTTGCGTAATTTTATAGATCTAAGCATACGTATGGACAGACAGCGATAGGCGACTTTGTTTCATACTATGTAATGATTCTATTGCCAAACAGAAATATTTTGTAATATTGTGATCTGATGGATAGGTTGAGCCGGTGTAGCGTTGGGCTCAAGGGATCTAATACCATAGTTCTCAAGGAGTTGGTCGATGATGATCACAAATGAGTTGGCTAGTCCGCCTATCAATATAATAACTATTTGTCGCCCGTCTTCGCTCGTGTTTTAGGGGTTGGTTATCATATGGAAAGGCAAAAAACTACACATATATGATGATAAAACTGATAAGAAAGTACCGTTTTAACAACAAACATAAGCTTATTTCATTATTGGAGAATATAAGGGGGGTTTATTATTAATTAGTTTCCGCCCACGGCTTTAATATGTCGTCAATCTCCTCGATGGTCTTGTGGCTGCATATCTAAAGATACTAAGGTTCTGGGTTCTAATCCCAGGTGTCGTTTAGCAAGTTATTCGGTTTCTCTATTTATAAATTCGTATTTATTATCGACTAATATATGCCGGCTTCGTCCGCGTTTTAAAGTGTTGGTTGTCATGTGTTAGGTCACAAAGTAACCTATGTTGGTGGTAGGGCTTTGTGCGAGCCCGTCTGGGTAGGTACCACCCACTCATCAGTTATTCTACCGCCAAATAACAGTAGTCAGTATTGTTGTGTTCAGGTTTGAAGGGTGAGTGAGCCAGTGTAACTACAGGCACAAGGGACATAACATCTTAGTTCCCAAGATTAGTGGCGCAGTGACGATGTAGGGAGTGGTTGATGTTTCTCGCAGCGTCATTGTCTATGGGTGGTGGTGACCACTTACCATCAGGTGGCCCATATGCTCGTCCGCCAACCTATACCATAAAAAAAAAATTGTCCTTTCTTGGAGTTAAAGTTTGCTTCATACCAAATTTCATCAAATTTTGTTCATCGGTTAGGGCGACAGAGTTACATTCACATTTATAATATTAGTATATATATAATGAACACATTGTTTACATAAAATCTATTAGTTATAAAATAATGCGTTTATAATACATAAACAAAGTTGATTAACGAACAATCTATACAGCATTTCCATTACATATTTAATTACATATATGATAACATTCGTATTGTTATAACCGAGTTTGTTATGTGTTTAAATGATGATAAATCACTTAAGTAAATAATAATTTGAGGACATAACTAACTAAATAATTAATGAAGTTATTACCCAAATATTAATATAAATTACTTTATTGTTTTGTACCTATTACTATACAATTTCATACACATTTATAATAAAAAAAATGATTGCTTTCTTTCGTCGTCATATTGTTAACGATAATATGTTGTCTTTATTACTCTTAAGAAAATGACCTTTTATGAAATATACTTTTGGTTCCCTAGTAAGTAGTGAGCCGTCATTTGAACTCAAATTATATTTATTTAGGATTAAAACAAATGAATCCTATCCTATGGTAAGGAAAAATAACATGAAGCAGACGTGTTATCTTGCTATATGCATAACACATTGTAAATTTTCGACCGCAGTAAGGTAATCACGGGATTGAATGCGGCCTTTTTAAGGATAAACGCGTCTTGTTTATAAATCCAGCATTCGACCTTGAAAATAAATTTATGCCGTTCTAGCAGAGGATTGGTCACGAAGGTCAGATCGTATTCTACACTTGGCTATGTTTAGTGGAGCAGAAGTATTTAACATATTCATGTTTGTCGATTATGGTCTTGACAAGACTGAATGAATATTAATATTTAAGTCAATGAGTGGCACATATAACGATAGTAACGATGAAAGTGGTATTGTGTCATTTATAATTATCGTGAGAGAAAATTGCTATAGAACCTTTTTCGATGTCAATAAATTATTAATAACATCGCAAAAGGTTCGATATTCAAATTAAATAGACTTAAAATTTATAAGAATTGATAAAAAGATAGGAGTCGAGATGGCCCAGTGGTTAGGACGCGTGCATCTTAACCGATGATTGCGGGTTCAAACCCAGGCAAACACCGCTGTTTCATGTGCTTAATTTGTCTTTATAATTCATCTAGTGCTCAGCGGTGAAGGAAAACATCGTGAGGAAACCTGCATGTGACAAATTTCATAGAAATTCTGCCACATGTGCATTCCACCAACCCGCATTGGAACAGCGTGTTGGAATATGTTCCAAACCTTCTCCTCAAAGGGAGAGGAGGCCTTTAGCCCAGCAGTGGGAATTTATAGGCTGTTGTTGTTATCGTTGTTGATAAAAAGATAGGAAATGGCAGTTTGGTAGCGATAAAGCTTTTGCAGGACTCAAATGGTCTTCATACAGAATTTCAACTAAATTGGTTCGGTGGTTTGAAGCTGAAGAGCTAACAGATAGACTGAGTTACTTTCGCATTTCGCATTTATAATATAAGTATAGATTATTCCAAAGGATTTGGAAACTAATATTTACTTTGAGTATCAAAAGATTCAGTCGCCTTTTACAAAATGTATACCTACTCGTATATAGAAAGCCGATATCCGAGATGATTAATAGGATTTAGAAGGATAGCTCACCCCTTAAAAGTGCAGGCTCGAATTCAAATGGATCGTCTTTTAAAGAAACCTGGTGCATTGACCGTAATTATATTCGCATACCGAGTTTGATACGAGTAATTTATGATACATATTTCAACCGTTTCCATATCATATACACGAGCCTTTGTTTACTCTTGAAACCATAACAATATAGTACAGAAAACAGACGTGGCAGTTTCGTTTCGAGAAGATACGTTTTCTACTTGGAATAATGGATATTTTAAAAATATGCTCATGTGTATTTTAATAATATTTTTGGTAGATTTTCTTCACTTTTACGCAAGCTCGAATTTAAATCTGTATGTATTGTAAGAACTGACTTCGTATCTCAGTAGTGAAATGTTCGAAACAGTGTTTCTATGATTTCATGACCGTGTTTTGAGTTTCATGATTATTCCTATAGAGTTCTTATTAGTGAATTTCATACTTGACAGCTTAAGAACTATATATAATCCTTTCGCTAACTTAACTGATACTGATAGAATAAAAACTGCTGATTTTTTTTTAATACAATAGTAAGTAGTGATAGTCACATTACAACCTGTAAATTTCCCATTGCTGGGCTAAAGCCATCTCTCCTTTTGAAGAGAAGGTTAGGAGCGTATTCCACCACTCGGCTCCAGTGCGGGTAGGTGGATTCCAATGTGAACGAATGTCGTTTAAATTAGACACAAGCAGGTTTCCTTATGATGTTTTTCAGTCATCGCCGAACTCGAGATGAATTATATATACAAATTAAGCAAATGTAATTTCAGTGGTGCTTGCCTGGGTTTTGAACCCGTAACCATCGGCAGGTGCTGTAACCATTGGGCCGTCTCGGCTCTTAAATGCAGTAGAATTAAAAACATTAAAATGTTTTTTTTGTATATCAAATTACGGAACCCGATTTATTCTTCCACATGGCCTTAAATTGGCGTTCTATAGAAACGCGAAATGATTCATAACGGATAAATTGTGCCGATGGCCACGTTTCGACGGCATAATTGCTCGTGACGGACTCGTATTCATATGACGATTGTTTTATTGTATTCGTATGTGATTGTATGTAATGTTAGAAAGTATTCTAGCTTTCATCTACAAAATTACGTAAGAATTTTACAGCTCACATCACAAAGATCGTGAGTTATAAATTTATTGAAAGGCTTCAAAATAGCTTTTATGTTGAAATGAGTTTCCTTCAATATAATCGTTTTATACAAATACAATAGTAATAATATTGTATTGACAATATTGCATGTATAGTTTCCTCAAATATTCAATAATGATCATGACGGTAATTGGAGCTTGGCGAACACAAGTTAAATTAATTAAAAATAGTAATCATATTTGATTCAAGTAGACTCATACAAGAATATAAATTTAAACTTTATTCAAGTAGGCTTTTACAAGCACTTTTGAATCCTCATTTTACAATTAAGTGAAGCTACCACCGGTTCGGAAAGTAGATTCTACCGAGAAGAACCGGCAAGAAACTCAGTAGTTACTATTTTCCTAAACGGATTCTAGAATTGTCAATGAGGATTAATTAAAAAAAACCTAACGGCTTGTCATTCGTAATTTACTAAATTTACTAGGTTACTGACGTACATTAAATACAATCAACGGCTTTGTCTGTTCATATTTGATTGAATGATAATTAAGAAACTATTTTAATTAAGTTCAATAATACTAGATGGACTAAACACGTAAATACTACACGAAAGTTTTATTATTAGTGTGGAATCTTATATCTTCTCCTATATCAAAGGTTGAAGCGTTGTTTTGCGGTTTGCCGTAGCCGCAATAGCGCTATGTTAGCACTTATTTGTATTTCTTGGTGTGATGCAATTATATAAATGTCTTAGGGATGTCATTTTTTTTTTTAAATAAAAGCAGAATTCGTAAAACCGATCACATCCGAATTAAGTACGCTATCCCAAATTATCAATATTTAATTCTCACGCAAATATGATCTTTGCACAAACGTAATAACTTGTAATATCATATGACCTAATATATTCATCAATTTGACGCGTCGATTTACATGCACTTGCTTTCTCTGACGCGTGTATCTATAGCGACGAATAGCGTCGAATGGCACGATAGGGAGCTATTTCTATTGGTTGTGTAAATCGGCAGTAATCGGTTTTATTTTCATTCCATTGCATTTTCCGATGCTACATCTAATTTGTGTCTTACTATACGTTATTCTGATTTGTTATCTGTTTTAATCATTGTTGACTTAGTTGTTGTTTTTAATGTTTCATATTTAATTATTTGGGTATCGATTTGAATGTTGTCTGCTTAATCGCTTGCTAAACGATTGCACTGTTAATGCTACCATATAGCTTTTCTTGTCCTCTATATCATATACTAGCGACCCGCCCCGGCTTCGCACGGGTACAGTATTGATTTGTTTATTTGTTTATTTTAGACATCAAATTACATACTTCTAAAATGATCAGCGTTTCTTTAGTATATTGTCCATGTATTAATTACAAAAACCTTCCTATAGAATCACTCTATCTCTTAAAAAAACTGCATCAAACTACGTTGCGTAGTTTTAAAGCATACAGGGGGACATAGGGACAGAGAACGCGATTTTGATTTATACTATGTAATGATATAGATGATTTAATGACATTGTTTAACTATTGTGTACGCCTGGACAGGAAAGTTGTTGTGAGTATGTTGACATCGCCTTTTTTTGTTAAATATCATTCAATTTTTCAGATTACAAGTTTCTCTAAAAATATTTAATGGGATTTAAAATTTTTGTTTTGTCTGTAATAAAACCGACGCACCAACTTTTTAAAAACCGGAATATTCACAGTACACAGTAATACGGAATATTGACGTTTTGCGATAGAATAATTAATAAGTGGGTTATACCAACCTAGACGGTTCCGGTACCGGCCCTGGTGCCTTTGTTTGCGGTATGCTCTAAAACCTCGAACCGGAAGGATTTAGTATGTTATTATATTGTTAACGTTATATCTAACAAATCATTCAATCAAAATCAAACAAAGGAAATATTGCAATTTTTTTTTTAAAAAAAATTTACATTATATTGTTGTTCTAAAAAATTAAAATGACATGCATTTTTCTTAAAATGTTTTACATAACACGGATCCTCGAAATTTTCGCTTGCTGGTTCTCGATTCAAATGAGATGAGATTTGCATTTTTTTTTTTGTATAGAGTGAGGAGAAAAGTCGGTCTACTTGAATTATTAAACTGCCTAGCATCTCGTGTATTATACGAATCGTCTCAAGTGTTTTAAGTCTGTAAGTCAGGAGATCAGCTATGAGACTAAATTTAAAACTGGGATTGTTATTCTATTTTCAATATAAATAAATATTGGACAACATCACATACATTATCCGATCTGAATGTAAGTTGCTAAAACACTTGTGTTATGGCAAATCAGACGTAACGACGCTACCACAAACACACAGACCTAAGACAACATAGAAAACTACTTAACATTTTCCACAGAGCACTGAGTGGCGTACCTACCCATGAAAACCGGTGTACACATTACTCGACCACTTGGTGGTCGTCATACCATCAATAGTTTTGTACTTCATAGAGGATCATTACCACAATTGAAAATGATTTGGTCAGGGAAAGTCAAGGTTTCATCAAGAGAAAGTCACCTTTTGTTCCATTGCAGGGCAAAGCCTCTTTTTATCTTTAAGAGAAGCTTGAAGGACTATTTCACATAGGTACTCCAATAAAGATTTGCCGAAATTATAGCATATTAAGGAAAATCGAGTAGCGAGTGGGCGTCAGAATATTTCCTTTACCTGCTAATCTTTCGTTAAACTTTCAAAGGTCAGCAACCGATACAATAGATAAATACAGTAGCATCTCCAAGCTAGCGTGGGTACAGTTCAAACATTGTTACAATGGTGGGCAATTAATGCTTCCCACGATCGTATCCGTTTCGATTTGACCGATATTGGTGTTAAAGATAACAGCAATCATACTTTTTGTACGTTTTAGCCGCTATTGATTTCATAATTACTGTTATAAATCATGAAGCAGTATCATTCGTCCATTTATCATGCTATTTTAATTGACTCTGTTGTAGAGTTCATATAATTATCTATGAAGTTCTGATAAATGATATAAAAGTTTCGGCTTGGATGTGTAAAAGTTATCCATCAAGTGTAACCTATCATTAAATGTCAAAAAAATATGCTAAATAAAGCGTATTACTCAAAACAAGTTATATATTATAAAAATAAAAAAGCATAGAGAATATTTATTGATTTCTAGTCAGAGTTTTCAATTTAATTGTTCTTTAGTGATATACATATTTGAAATGGTGGAAAAGAGTGACTACTGAGTTTTTTTCTGGCTTTTCTCAGAAGAATCACTTCCCGACACAGTGGTAGCTTTAAGTTCAATTCAAGACTGTAAAATCACAATTCAAAAGTTATTTATGAGCCTAATGAATAATATGTTGATTTTGAAAGATATCCTAATTGTCTGCATTTTGAACTTGCAATTTAACTAAATATTTCGCCATATATTACGATTGATATGTGCCTCTTTGCTGAAAGACTATTTTTGATTTTAATTGATTCCAAATTAAAGACGATAAACCTACATATTGTAAGTTAAAGTTGAGCTAGTCTGACCTAGTTGAAACATACATTTTTTTCTAGAGAAATAATGATTATATGTTGTAAAATAATCAGTTATTAAAAAGGTTCATTAATGTTATTAATAATTAATATATGTCTCCACATTCTGACCTGATGCCCTTAATGTTACAAGAATTCAGCCACGAGAGGTAATTGGAATGTCGTAAGATCATTTAGCTTTTAATAAATTAAATAACAGAACTCGTTCGTATGACCCACATGTTTAAAATAAAAGGAGAGATCAAAAAGGGGCCTTTTTTCGAATTGTCCACATCTTTGGTCGAGTAGTGTGTACACCGGTTTTCATGGGTACGCGACTCCGAGGCCCCGGGAACGATTCCCGGTCGAGTCGATGTAGAAAAAGTTTTCTATGTTGTCTTGGGTCTGAGTGCTTGTGGTACCATCGTTACTACTGATTTTCGATAACTAAGTGCTATGTAGTCCAACATATTTTTTTAAATGGCCCGTGTTCGTGTAATGTATTTTGCAAGTCTTGGGACTTAATTATTTGATAGTAAACCTGTGTCCAAGCTCGACTAGGTAGATATTACCTATTTTTTTCCTACCGATAAACACCAATATATTGCATTGCTGCTTTTGGTCTATGGACTATTTCAGACGTTAGGGACAATATATTATATTAACTTAGTTGTTTACTACGAAAAAATAGCACCATTGGAATGCCGTGATAGCATAAAAGAGAATCATAGTGTTTGTCGTCCAAGAGTAAGTCGGTCCTATCCAATAGGCCAATAGGTTTTGACATAAAAAAGGTCGTTAATGCAGCTTCAAATTAACGATTACCTCGTTTACCCTTAAACCGTTAAAATCAACCATTAATTAGTCCAAAAGGTCTACTATAAAACTCATCTATTCCGTAATTTTATCCGCAATCTATATTTATTTCAAAAAGAGAGCTACGTTACTTGGTTTCATTTTAATTGATAACTACCCAATCTTTGAATATTGCTCTACCTAAGTAAAATTACCCATAAGTATACAAAAATATGATAATATTAAGAATCTAACGTGATGAAAAATATCAATTAGTATATTTTATAAGAAATGTATAACAAAATATAATACAATATAAATTAAGTTTCACTAAAATTTTAAAGGGTCGAAAACACAATACTGTACTACCGTCTCTTTCACACGTATGAGGTTTAAAAGGGTAGCAAGTTTGTATTATGTGCAGCTTAGAAATTATACAACTAGGGTTACCAGGTGTTGCCTGTTGTTGTACATGTTTGGCTGACGGCTGTGTCCGGACAAATATATACGTGTCCGGTTTTTTGTCATTATACCTACTGCACTGAGTACAATGAAGTCGAAGTAAGCAATTCCGAATATTATAAATGCTAAGTTATTAAAGCACGTCTGTCGTCACAGGAATTTTGTCCTGCGTTTTGAGAAAAATGGTTGGAATTAATGCTGAGGCCACTTGCAATTTATGGCGTCGAAGTTCTATGTAAAACAGAAATAGAAACGCTTTTATTCTTGATTATTTTCACATGAACTGTTATTTATATACATTTATGTAAATGTTTAGTATATAATAATACTGTTATATACACTTTTAAATCAATTCAAGTGATTCAATGTGAAAAATTATAATAAAATCTATATTAATATTCTGTCCGCTCTTTCACGACCAAACCGCTGAACGGAATTTGATGACTTCGGTATGATGCAAACTTGAACTCCAAGAAAGCAAAAACAACTAACACCCTAAAACACGATCGAAACCGGGGTCGACTACTAGTCACTCATAAAAAACGAAAATTTATTTTAAGATACTAATATTAACCAATATATAGGTACATATAATATATTTGTCGAGAGAATATATAGAGCTGTATTAAAGATTTAGTCTCAAGCTACCTAAATATTTGGTTATTAACTTTGCTTACCTTGTTGCCGAATTTCCATCTGACTGTTACAAACAACCCACGCGTCTCTGTTAAGTGGGTAGAACGAAATTAGGATGGATTTATATAACCCAGCAACGATTTAGCCGAACGGACTATTGACCAATGAAATATTTGTTTTTGCGGTCGCCTACTGATCAAAACATTTAGAAGACAATGATCGCAGATCGTGGATTCGATTCAGTTAAGTAGCACTTGATTTTTTATGTGCTGTTTTTGTCAGTGAAGGAACACGTCGGAAATAATGTGTGTATTGACGTATTCATCATCTCGTACCTTCTTCGCCATGAGATATATGATCAGAAGATTGTGTTTCAGTGGTCTTTTCCAAACAGATATGTTATATCTTTTCCAAAAATACATACGCCATAGATAGTCACGATACTGACACTTAATTAGGTTCTCACTGATTGTGATTTAATTATAGCGACTGTTAATTTATTCCAAATTTAAATAACTTTTATCAATATGAATTCGGATTTGAATTCAGCATCTCTGACCAATGAAGCAGGCGTAATGGTGTCTAATAATATAGATACGTAATATATGTGAGATGATTTGTTATTATGCTATGAAGTTCAGGATTGCGAAAAATTTAATGAAAAGTGCAGCGATAATCGAAGATATGAGTGGATAAAGGTTATATCTGAAAATTTCTAAAGATATATCATAAAATGAAGGTGTTATGACATCAAATTGTTTGTTTACGAAATGTAACATATTACCTTTATCCACCAATGTCTGTCAATCGAATCGCTAGTGGTTCCGCAAATAAAACAAAAGGAAACTTATACTATAAGGAGGAAAGTTTTGTTTGATTTTTCGTATCAACACAAAACCACTTAACCAATTGACTTAGAACTTTCACGTTATAACTGTAAGTGATCACGGTTCTAAGACGGACGTAGTTGTATGTATGTTTAATGTTTGTATGCTTTGTATTGATTTTTGGCATCTTTAACGTTTATATTAATATTATAAATGTGAAAGTAACTCTGTCTATATGTATGTTTGTCTGACACTTTTCTCGACCAAAATGCTGAACCGAATTTATTTGAAGAAAAACTTGAACTGCAAAAAAGGACGTAGACTACTTTTTTGCCTGTCACATGACAACCAACAACCTAAAACACAAGCGGAACCGCGGGCGACTACTAGACGACTAGTACCTATATATATTTATGTATATAGTCCCACAGAATAAGGTAACTGAATTTACTGCAAGATCAATAATAAGTCTCATATTAACTTGGTGCTAAAACGCTTAGTTTAATTATATAAAACGATGTGTTTGCATATCTGTTTGACATAAAGATATGTTTGTTTTATATTGAAGCGATAAAAAAAAATCAAAATGGAGGATGAACGGTGGGGATTAAATCGAAATCGTGCTAGAGTTAGCGCAATTTGTAGCGGCGTAAAAAGGAAATATGTCAATTAGACCAATAGAACAATCACGGCCGTTAGTCTTCTAGTTAAGAATTATCAAGCTCTCGTAGTGCCCTGTAATGTTTTATCAATATTTGTTGCAGTAACAACGGCCAAAGGTAGTTAGAAAATGCTACTGAGCAATTTTTCACCTAATAAACAAACATTTTAACAAAAAGAAAAATCGCCTTCAAAGAATGTACTATTATAAAAAAACAAATCTATATGCACTTAAAATAATTGTGTATTCAATTTATTTTTTAGAGTTCTCCTAAGTAAAATAAAATGAAAAATATTACTTCTTAAAAGTCGATTTACATAATCAAAATCAAAATAAACTTTATTCAAGTAGGCTTTTACAAGCACTTTTAAATCGTCATTTTATAATTAAGTGAAGCTACCACCGGTTCGGAAAGTAGATTCTACCGAGAAGAACCGGCAAGAAACTCAGTAGTTACACTTTTTCAACATTTAAAAAATACAAAGTCATGTTAGTTAGTACAATTATTTAGATTAATATATCCTGCGTGGTAGTCAACAGGTATTAATAAAAAAGGCGACAATTCAAAAAATCAAGAGAAAGAAGCGATACGAGTCCCTTGATTGACCCACTATAGTGTCGTATAAAAGTTAATTAATAAACAAATCCAAAACATATTTCTTAAAAAATCCGTATTATTTTTTGCTAGATATATAATTGTAGGGTTTTCTTGGCTGACGAATTGATAAGTTCCATTTTTGTCGGTTATAAACTCAGTGCAATTTTAATGTCCCGACTTGGACCCCAGGACGCAATTATGAAATTTTCTATATTTGGCGTAAATTTCTAAACGTATTCGTAAGGCGTATGATTTGATTTAAGCATCCGGCTAGTATGGCGTAGGTGATCGACAGATACGGTTCTGTCCAAATTAGGTATCAGCTGATTAACTTTTATCTATCTCTTGTATACTACTTATATTATATGAATTAACATAATTTTATGATGATATTTATAATATATTATTAGTTTTACGACATGCTTGGTGCCGTTTGTATTTTGAATCTATTATTTTTTCGGAAATAACAGTGTGGTAAAAATTAACACACACACAGCACACAATCTAAACTTTAGCTCAAGTCCAATAGATACAGAAGTATACCTAGATTCACGTCGGATGAGACGTTTAGATTCTAAACGATTATAGTTTTAATTACACGTCTCATGATATAATAACTGGAAATCCTACGCAGGCTTCCGTATCACAGCGGTTGACACGGACGCTTTCAACGTAACATCTGTCTTGGAATTTATACATTTGATAATAATTTATCTGTATTTAATTATTGTTAATCATAAACTAACGGTTTGTGTTCTATTTGTGTTTACCTATACGTGTTACCATGAACTGTTAAATCATAATGATAATTATTTATTAAGTTGTATATAAAAGCACTTTTTAAACACCACGTAAAAACTTGAATTTAAAGCTAACACCCGTTAGTTAATTTACTTAAAAGAAATTTACAAGTTTCAACAACAAAACCTCATAGGTATTGTTGATATTCTGATAAATTTTCTGCATGAAAATCAACCAATATTGTCCACATTGTCACACTGAAATGAAGTGTTAAATCATCCATCGATAGAATAGAGAGGCTCTACCAGTTAGGCTGACTGCAAGCTTGCAGCTATAACGGTCTCATTATAAAAAATACATTGGTAAAAAAAGGCATATTATTCGGTACAAGATTTTGTAGATGATAAAAAGCTAGGAAATAATACCTGTTGACTTCCAGGCAGGATACATTACATACATGTATAATTGTATTTAACTAATATGATTGTTTTTTTTTTTAATGTATAAAAAGAGTAACTGTACTGAGTTTCTTTCCGGTTATTTTCGGTAGAATCTACTTTCCGAACCGTTCGTAGCTTCACTTAATTGTTAAATGACGATTCAAAAGTGCTTGTAAAAGCCCACTTGAATAAAGTTTATTTTGATTTTGATTAATTGCAAAGTGTCCCAAATACAAGGTGTCTTCAATACAATCGAAATTGTTAGAAAATATTGTTACAAATAGTCTCTGCTTTGTTTATTTTAGGACACACAAACACGTAACAAAAAGGACTGTATTACAGAGCTGTGATCGTATTTATTTATGGCATGGTATGAAGGAGTAACATTGACATCCACGACATAACGTCCTATCGTGCCTTCGCCACGTCGTAACGCGTTTCTACGTGGTAGACATTAATCATTTTAATTCATACTTTAATGTTATAAATGCGAAATTGTCTCTGTCTATCTGTCTGTTTCGCTTTCACGCCAAAACTACTGGAGCGATTTAAATGAAATTTGCTACACAAATAGTCTAGAAACTGAGAAAGGACATAATATGCTACTTTTTAATTGCAGAAAATGTTGTCGACAAAGAGATCTTGCATCAATGTAATGTTTAAGTTAATTTGTAAATAAATTCATATTTTCTACGCGAGAAAAGCCGCGGGTAACATATAGTACTTAATATACTTTTATAGTTAATGATGTCAACAAATTCCCTGTCGTTAAACGAAGGTTTGTGAGAAACATCCGAAGTATTCCGAGCTGAATGCAACATTATCATTCTTTCCGAGGCGTTCCGCATGTAGTCGCACGTCGCCGTGACAAATCGGTGTGATTGCGGCCCTTCCGAGGAATCGAGACGGTGACTTGGATGTTTTTCGTTTCATCGATAAATTCTAACTTTCGTTATTCGAAAAACTTGCGTAATCTTCGAGAGCGTTACAAAAAATGTTACAATCAAGAGATTTTTAATTATATCAGTAACTAGCTACCCGCCCCGGCTTCGCACGGGCGCAATGCTGCTACTAAACATACTACAGAGTATCTTACAACGTTCACAGTTTTTTGGTTGTTAGACAATACAAAACGCTACCTCTAACGAAATCACTTTTGAAACTAAAATTAGTTATTTGTGTCTGCATGTATTATACATAATTAACGTTCCTCTTGAATCAATCTTTCTATTAAAAAAACCGTATCAAATGTCGTTGGGTATTTTAAAAGATCTAAGCATACATAGGGATAGACTTTGTTTTATACTATTTACTGTACAATCATTCCTGATATAATCAATATGCCATCAGTCTTAAACACTGATGTTACCTTATTCCTGTATAACTGTACTCACTCCTCCTGTATTGATGTTTGGTGGTAGATTATATATAGTATGATTGGGTGGTAACTAACCAGCAGGCTCACACAAAAGCCCTACAAAGTTATAGAATCAAGACTAAAATTTTCGTATATACATATATTATTTAATATATGCACCATGCGGTTTCAACTGTCTGACATGACAGTATTCAGCGTCTGTGCAGCAGCCTGTAAATTTTCTTCACCGCCGAGCACGAGATGAATTATAAACACAAATTAAGCATATATATGTATATCGTGATGCATGCCTGAGTTTGAACTCGAAATCATCGGTTATGATGCACGTGTTCTAACCACTGGGCCATCTCGGCTTTACGTAACGTGATGTTATATAATAATCTATAACCTTTCTCATTAAACAGGCTATCTCTAAAATGCTATCTATATTCAAAGGGTATTGAATGTATAAATTAAATTTATTTGAACTTCGTAGAAAAAAAGATGGTAATTTCATGCCAATATTCTAACTTGACTAGAATAGACAACAATTAATACATATAAATAATATTTTCGGTTATATTAAAACGAAATATAAATACTGAATTGGAAATGCAATGTGATGTTTTTTTAATATTGTAATGGTCGACGACAAAGCTTTGAAATATGAGGTTCTCCTTTAAACAAAACAGTGAATACATACATAAATACACTGCTATATATATATATATATATATATATATATATATATATATATTTACCAGTCAAGAAAATCGAAACTCACCACAAACACGAGCGTGAAATGTCAGACTCCAATATGATAGGTGACAATGACTATAATAATCATAAAATTTATGAGATACACATATTAAAATGGGGTATCACCGTACGTCATTTGTTACGAGAGAGAGATAAGATTCGAATTGTTATAAAATCGCAACGCTTGTAATGTCTTTAGACTGATATCATTTCGGCCGTTTGTAGACCAAAATCATCGAAATTTCATCCCAATTCGATGAATAGTTGAACGTTTGGAAAATTAATTAGGAAAAATGAGTCGCACTCATTTGTATCTATTAAGAATAATAAGGTTATTCTCGTACAATACGAATAATTCCTAACCCCATACCTGAAAAATCCCTGTCATTGCCTGCAACATATTCTTTGACTATGAAAGTACTTGTAAAATTGAATACGAAAATATGTGGCGATGATCGTCTTATTTGATGATAATTTTAGTGATAACAAAGTCGATTTTGTTAATAATTTTTTTCAAAGAAGAAAGGCTTATAATCCAGTTTATATAATAGAACTTGTGTAAACTAACCCATCCTGTACTTTGAACCTGGGACCACTGGATCTGTGGCCATCCACTCCAAACTTACGCGATGATATTGCCGTTAATAACATAAATTACTAGTTAATATAATGGTTTATTGGTAGTGATGCGACGTTCCCCAAAATCTGTCACTACCGAAATAAATATTGACATTCAATGCCAACAAAATTTTGTTTATCAACTAATTAACCGTTAAAGCTTTGAAATGTTTATCCGAATAAACGTTACAAGTTTTATGCTATAAGAATATAAAATAATAAATAATAATATGTTATAAATTATATAATATTAAGCTTTGCACGTAGGAGATTATCAGGAGTTCAAGACTTGATAAGATTGGTTATAAAGTCATTTGTAGCGACGTCTTTGAAGGGGTTTTGGCTTACGGTACGGAGGTATTAATTATTATATTTTCACTTAATATAAACTTTTTACTTAAAAAGAGTACGACAATAAGTAGGTCGAAAGCACTCTCCGTTTAAAACAAAAGTCTTTAATTTCAGATAC
This sequence comes from Vanessa cardui, assembly GCF_905220365.1. Classification (NCBI taxonomy): domain Eukaryota; kingdom Metazoa; phylum Arthropoda; class Insecta; order Lepidoptera; family Nymphalidae; genus Vanessa; species Vanessa cardui. Next base: position 2,206,079 of record NC_061148.1, read on the forward strand.
CAAGTATATTTTTTCTGACTATTTTGGTGTATTGTTGTGAGAAATTTTTCTTATGATGTATTTATTTAAAAAACACAAGTCTGTAGCAGTAGCTCGACTAACTTATCGAGATACCTCAAAAGCTGACATTCACCCAAGACGCACAGTTCCTTAGCAATTCCTATTTCGTGAATTCGACGAGGTTTTCTCGACGCTAGCTAGAATTTTTGTTTTGCTCCAGTATTTTTCTTCAATTATACAAAGACATTTCCGCATCACTGCACTAGATGCGGTTATGCCTCGTTACCCGCGCTAAATCTCGTCTCCACGACCTTTATGTCAACCATATAAAGTTCATTATCCCTCAAGATCCAGGCAATTGAAGTTACGGGGCTAACAACACTCTCTTATCTCGTATTCGCTCGTATGACTTGGGTATAAGGTGCATTTTCGTTTGAACGAGCTGTGGATTTATAGTTGTCAGGTTAAGCCATTGTTAAATCTGCCGAGAAGGCTTTTCCTAGCTTAGTGAATTGCGGTGAATCGAATGCTTTTTTTATTCAAATAACGTCACAATAAATGAAGTACTTTTGTGGACTAGATGAAAGGATTGTGGCTTATGACCTCTTGAATCTTGAGAACTCACGTTTTAGTAACTTTCTAACACTCTTTGATCTTTGAAGGTGTTTTGTCATATTTGTAAATGATTTTTGTTAATGTTGCTTGTTTTCAAAATGAACTGCTGTGTCAGATTAATATTTGCGTTGTGTTTGCTTTTTAACCCATTAAATAAAAGGCTTCCAATTCGTCTGTATAAATACATTTATGTGTGTTTTATAAAATAGAGCGATATTTTTTATATATATTTTTTTGGTATGGGACAATGTTTTGTTTATATTTATGATTTAGATAAATGGATGTGCAAATAGGCTATCTGATGGTAGGCGGTCACAACCGCATATAAATATTGGTACCGGAAGAAATATTAATTATTACATCGCTAATACGCCATCGAGTTTAAGATTTAAGGCGTTATTTCCTCTGTGTCTGTATTTACAATGGCTCACTCACACTTCAAACCGGAACACAAAAATATTAAAAATTGCTATTTGGAGGTACAGTATTTGAAGAGTAGGTCCTATCCAGCTAGATTTGCAAAAGGAAAGATATAACTTTACCCCCAAACCTTCCAATACAGGGAGTATATGGCCTAATTAGAAAAAAGTAGCCTATCTCTCCTACCGGTACTCAAACTATCTCCACATCAAATTTGAGAGTAAAATTCGCATCTATAACATTAGTACAGATTTATGAACTTCAAAATCACTTTCAGTGTGTCCGTGTGTCCGTTAATTTCGTATGTATCTCGGTCGCTGGCATGTGACGTAGATGCATTGTCTAAACACAATTATGTAACGTCTTGGGGGGCCGTCCGTGGTTTGTATTCAAGATGTGCACACGCGGAAAGTGTAAAGCAATACCCGTATTGACATTGTGATAAGAAATGCTGTCATGTTGTTTTTTTTTTTTTTAATTTATTTGGGTGTACTATGATGTGATGTGATATGTGATGAGTCGAGGTGGCCCAGTGGTTAGAACGCGTGCATCTTAACCGATGATGGCGGATTCAAACCCAGGCAAGAACCGCTGATTCATGTGCTTAATTTGTCTTTATAATTCATCTCGTGCTTTTCGGTGAAGGAAAACATCGTGAAGAACAAGCATGTGACAAATTTCATAGAAATTCTGCCACATGTGTATTCCACCAACCCGCATTGGAACAGCGTGGTGGAATATGTTTCAAACCTTCTCCTCAAAGGGAGAGGAGGCGTTTATTAGCCCAGCACTCGGAATTTACAGGCTGCTGTTGTTGAATACCTTCGTTCAAGCTTAAAATAACAATTAACAGTGATACCTCAATTAAAAACCACAGACGGTACAAATCAGCTACATGAAAATATTTTTTAAAATTGTAGTATAGACATTATAATGACTATAAATGTGTACATAAAAAAATAATCGATTAAAAGGCTTACGGACGAATTATACGTGGGAAAATGAATTAACCAATTTTCACGCGTCATTTGAAGCACGCTGTCAGAGTTAGACACGCGATGTTTACATTGTATCGTAATCTTATATAATATAACTGCAGAAGAAAATGTCGGTGCATATGTACTATAACTATAGACCCGCCCCGACTTCGCACGGGTGTAACACTGATGCTAAATTTATTACAGAATTTGTTTATTTACATTACATTATACATTTCTAAAATTATCAGTGTTTGTTAACTATAGTGTTCATGTGTTATATATAAAAATCTTTCTCACGAAACATTATATATGAAAAAAAAAAACTGCATCAAAATCCGTTGCGTTATTTTAAAGATCTAGGCATACATAGAGACATACAGCGGTAACCGACTTTGTTTTATACGATGTATTGAAAAGAGATTTGTTCAATTATTTGATTTCTTGATAAAATCTGAAATATTTAATACTAGATTAATAAGGGATTCAACGTACCTACATATATGAAAGGGAATGGATTACACTAATTTAAAAAAAAAAAAACACAGACAGAATTAAAGTTTCATGTAGGTAAAATATATTCAATAAAATAATAGAACAAATAGTATAACAAATTCATGAAAAACACGTCTTTGAAGAAATGTTACTTCTAAAAAAAAACCGCCAAAAACGTTGAACAGACTGTGTAATATATGACATGTTCAGCAAGGTACAAAGAAGTAATGAGGATATGACTAGGGATATGACGTCACGCATGGAAGGGCAGGCGAATGATGAATGATTCAACGTAAAAAGACCCCAGTTGTGCGAATAGACAAGTTACATGATAATGATAAAAAAGAAGATAATAAAGATCTCTTTTACATATATTCTATATCTATACCTCCATAAATTTAAAATACTATTGTGTATACAGTAATATTGATTGTTTTGATTTTTGGACGAAATCTTGCAACTTAATTTAGTACGTAGTAAGATATCTTTAACCGATTGAGCTGAAGGTTTGTATACGTACGTTACCATACGTTCAGTATGGATGACAATGCATGGTTAAATGTATGACGTCATTCTAAATCATGAATGGCAGAACACCCAGGATGGCGGATATTTTTTTTTATTTTATCTTACAATATGGGTATCTAATGAAAGTTCTCTTACTGAGGTCTTATTGTAACTCGTAATGTAAAAACAAATCATATTCCTCGATAAAATACGCTCTCTAGTAATAAGACATGTTTCTGAACTGTAGTCAAGAGTCTCTCATACTGTTAACATCTCACATATAACACAATATACTATAATTTTATTTAATTATATAAAATTGTTGTCCCTTATCAATCTAATCAATATAATTACCGATGTGGATGCATAATCATATGGAGTAAGCGTTATTGTTTAAATTTACTCCTCACAACTCCAACAAGCGCTTCTACAACGGTCCTCTACTTAAATGAAGTATATTTTTTTGCTGTACCCAGAGCCAAAAATTTAGGATTTATAGTATAGTATATTTATAAGAACTAAATGATTAAGCATTAAGGGTGAAACTAAACGAAAGGACAATTTATATAATATGTTTTTTTTTTTAATTTAATTTAATTTTTCCTCCGCCAGAGCTCTAAATAGATGACCAGTTATAACATAACATTACGTAGATAATTATAAAAAGTACATCTTCCTCTATCCTAACGGTACTAGAGCTTCGTGCTACGTGCTGTAATTACACGGCAGACGATTGCAGGATACAGTCAATCACGGAACTTCCTACTGTACGACAATTAACATCAACTCTTGGTATTGGTTTTGACCAGCTATACCTAAGGGAAGGGTCCTTAGCCCTACGTTTTCCTAATTTGAAAGTGATTTATGTTAAGTTGCTACAGTCATCAATGATAATACATCACTAGTATATGCCAATGTTGTATTATTGATACTTGTAATGTAAACTCTTTAATGTTTGTGTTGTTCTAGGTTAAGGATTAACAAGAAAGTTTCTGCTATTACACTTGTTCTCAAATTTTAATTGGATTTGTTATCTCAACCGTACCGATCAATCTCATTCGTGTATTCTCTATCCTACGTGGCTATGGTGAAATAATATGTGCCCTATAGGGATGACTTAAAGCCATTCGTCTAAGAATTGAATGATAAAAAATTTATCGAATATTGAAAGTCTTAAAAAATATTATACATACAAAAGAGTGTGTGTGTAAGACCCATACACAAAGTATATTGGAAATACTTATATTGGACAACATCACATACATTACTCTGATCCTAATGTAAGTAGCTAAAGCACTTGTGTTATGGAAAATCAGAAGTAACAAAGGTACCACAAATACCCATACCCAAGACGGAATAGAAAACTAATAAACTTTCTACATCGAATCGGCCGGGAATCGAACCCGCGACCTTAGAGTGGCGTACCCATGAAAACCAGGGTACACGCCACTCGACCACGGTAGTCATCAAATATATCATTCGAGTATTTAGTTTACATTTGGACTTATCGTGAAAATTTGAAGACAAATTGTCAGAGTTATAGAAAATGACTCAAATGCAAGTGATACTATCATAATTTAACAACTATTCACAAACAAATCCGATGACGGTTTTAAAATAATGCGTTATTGAATAAAAGTAACTCTGCTAATAATGTTTTCCGTGTTTTCTAAAAAATGTCATGAGAAGAATGAAAACGTTGTGTAACTGCCCGTAGTTGTCGTAAAGCTTATCACAGCAAGCTCTAATGCGCATTGTGCACTCGATTCGTGCAGGCTACCTCGCGTTGTTTTCCTCAACAACTAAAGGATGAATTTAATTTTAAACACAAGCTTATGTAATTTTACGTTTCTTCCACATGCGTTATTTTGTCCATATTTGTGTTGCCAATGTATAACATTGAAAAATACTTGGTGGTAGGACTTCGGTACCACCTACTCGTCATATATTTTATCCTCCTGTAATATGTTTAGTTCCGATTCAAAGGGCGACTGAATCAGTAGTTACAAGGGATACAACATCGTAGTTCCCAAGGTTTGTGGCGCAATACAATAAGTAATGGTCAATATTTCTTACAGCACCAATGTCTTGGCGGTGGTGATCACTTACTATCGTGTGTTTAATAATTATTTAATAATAATGACTAAATTTCGTTGATATAAACAAACAGTGGAGAATTAAGGGGTTGAACAATTTTATCTTTGTGTATTTTGTTATAGTTACTTGACGATACATGATTAATCGAATGAAGAGTTAATACCATACTGTATGCTCTATAAATAAAACGACAACATAACAGAACAATAACAATTGCCTTCATGAGTGCTTGTCAACATTTTTATCTGAACGGCAGCACACGAATCCGAACCGGAAGCGACGGTGTACGATAAGCGTGTCAATACTGGGGCAAATGACGATAGTTGTGTGTAACTAGATTACTTACTAGGTACGTTTGCTCCTTTAGTTTTCCATTTCGAAGCTCGTTATAATCAACATTTTTTTAAAAGATAATTCGTTACTTGGTAGGAGGGATTTATGCAGCAATGGAACGCTTACCATTGCTGTTTTAATGCTTCGTTGCGTTTCGATTTGATGATCGAATGAGTCAATGTAACGAAGCCACAAGAAATTTAACATCTTGGTTTCCAAGGTTGGTGATGCATTGGTGATATGTGGAATGATGAATATTTCTTACATTACCAATGTTTATAACCAACGCCAATGTAATATCGTCCAATTGACGTGCCCCTTAATCTCGTTTAATTAATTGAGAGCTTCTCTGTACTAGATTTCTCAATTACAATATGCAATTTCATTGTCGAAAAGGGTAAATAATGAGTTTCTTGTCGACTTCTCGTTAGAATCTTCATTCTTAGCTGTTTGTGGCTTTGAATTGAATCTTGGAGTGCTTGGAAGAGAATAGTTGATTACAATATATTTTGTTGTAATTTATCATACTCTATAGGAGTTTACAAGAGTAAAACATTGATATTTGCAGGATGAGTAACTAGTGTATGCCTGTCTCGTTGTAATTCCAGACCTACCCCCGCCCCCCCCAAACCCCAAGGAAACCGGCTACTAAGATCGCAAATGATTAATATATTAAAAATCATATAAAAGCATTAAAGTAATTTGTTTTACTAAGAAAAAAACTGAGTTACGTTTTTCGTTTAAGTATCGTCATATTATATTATCACAAGTAAACATACCCGGAATAATTATTCGATTTGTCAGATTTCCTACAAAATGATTCGTCATCAAATAAATTGTACGTTTTTTTTTTCCATTGATGAGACTACCTGCTTTCCGATAACTCGAGTGCCCTTTATCGAGTGCCGATATACAGTTCGTTCGTAGAAATGTAATGTTATTTATGTTGGCGAGCGTTTAGCGGTTATATAGGCGGTAGTGATTTTTGTGAAAGCGATTGATGTTAGGTAATTATTTTATCTTAAAATACTTGTTCTTCGTTGTGCGTAACAATTTTAAAATAGGTATATATTTATATTTAAAACTTTCATACGTTTGTAGGTAATTGATTAACACCCCCCCCCCCAAACTCTAAGTAATTTTCGAATCGATTTGCATGATATATTTTACGTGTATTTGAGTAGTTCCAAGTTGATAGTTCAGATTGAAATTGATAGTTGGCGCTGCAATCGGCGATTAAATTATTTATTATTTTATTTGGACGAAATCAGAACTGGCAGCTAATAAATGTGTAATATAAAACGTCTTATGTGCCACTCGCCATATATTATTGTATTTTGGATTAATGGCTGAGAGATGTATAAATACAGGTAGGTACAAGGAACATGACATTTCAGTTCTGAAGGTTCTCATTAACAATGTAAATAGTAGTTAATTCATATGTATAGCGTTTTTTTCGTACTTTAATTTGACAAGTGAAATGTAAAAGAAAAGATAGATTTTGTTTTATTTTTACACTGGATACACCTTTCTAGATATAGTGTTGACTACTTACAAAAACTTGACACTTGAAAATCAGAAAATAATATATTTAATAGCACAAAAATATTTGTTAATGAATATTATAAAAACGCTCCTCGGAGTCACTGTAACATGTTCACTAGACAGCTTTTCTACAGCTGACCCGCTATTCGATTTCTCCCGGCTCACTTCGCAGAGCATCACGCGAAGATTCATCTGATATATAAATTAAAAAAAATACGATATTATTTGAACAAGTAATTACAAAAAATATAGTTAACTGTTCCGAGTATCGATAGCGCTGAAAACGTGATGAATAAATTATAAACACAAATTAAGCAGATGAATATACAGATTGGCTTGCCCGGGTTTGAACCCGAAATTCTCCTTTAAAAATCATCTAATTTTGGTTCTGATTTTCAAGACTTTGATTAAGTTATTAAATATATCGTGTTAACTGTCATACAGACAACTGTAAAATTTTAATTAAAAATATATACGTCATTGTTAACACTAATGTAAAAAATATGTATAGATCATATAAATAAATAATTAGTAATTGTCGTTAATGGATATGCTTAAGCCTTGTATTTCGGTCTTGTCTTTAATGGTATATTTAAAAAAAAACTAGTGTGTAGGATTTTTTTTTAAACACAAACGAAAGTTATAAATCTCTTAAACAATTTATAACGACTTTTCTTAACAAACATAGATTTGTTAATTTCAATTGCATCCATCAAACTGTCGAGTCGCTAATAACTCTTAAGCGTGTTTATTAGACAATGGTGTCTCGTTACTTGTATTAAGATCAACGAATTAATTAGAAATGGTATCAAGTCTATTTATGTAATAAATCGCACGAAACCATATACACACACACACACACACACACACACACACACACACACACATATATGAACGGTAAGCGCACACACATTAAAACTATTCACATAGTTCTAGTTTAATTATTGTCTTCTAATTTGTAAAGCTAAGGCTAAACTATATTGGTAGTCTTCGTCACTAAAACTTAAGATATATTGTGTATAACCAGCCTGTAAATATTCCACTGCTGGGCTTGGAAGAAAGGGTTGGGACCCTATTTCCACCTCACTGCCCCAATGTGGTTGGTTACAAGTATGGCAGAATTGCTTTGAAATTAGACATGCGGGTTTCCTCATTTATGTTTTCACAAGATGAATTATAAACACATATTAAGCACTTACAATTTCAGTAGTGTTTTCCTGGAATTAAAACCATAATCATTGGTTGAGATGCGCGCGTTTTGCTATCAGCCTGGCTCATATAAACCGTGCTCATGACATGGTTTATTATTTATATTATTAATATAGAATAAGAAGATGATACGAAGTTACGATTTTATATTATTACATAGTGAATTTGAATGCTTACATAGTGAATGTGAAGTAGATTGCTGAGATCTTTAAAATTATTATTTTTTTAATAGATAGAGTGATTCAAGTGGAAGGAATTTGAGTGTTAGTGATGTTGTAAGACGAACCAACAAACAAACTTCTAAAATTATTATCTGTGTTCCTTTACTACATTGTCCATGAAAAAACTTTCTTCTCAAATCACGTGTATTAAAAAAAAACCGCCTCGAATTCCGTTGCGTAGTTTTAAAGATTTAAGCATACAAAAGGGACGTAGGGACAGAGAAAGCGACTTTGTTTCATACTATTTAGTGATCAGCATTGCACCTGCGCGAAGCCGGGGCGGATCGCTAGTTTAGCGTTATAAGATGATATTCAAAATAATCATTGGTAAGATTTCTCAAAACAAATCGTTAGGTGTAATGATCGCAGCGCACTCGAGCACCTGCGTTGTCCAATCAAAACAATTTAACAATTGAAGATGCGCGAGCGCTCGCCATCAGAATGATTTCGAACTAATTGAGTTTAAGAACTCACTTAAGTGTACAGCTGATTGTTATGGAGTTGTGACTTACTGTAACACTCATTGTACGATGCTGATTGATATGTATGTTATCTCCTTATTGTTTGGATATCTTCGTACATTTTAGTTATAATCAAATTGAAATTTGTGTTTATAATTCATCTCGTGCTCGGCGGTGAAGGAAAATCGAGGAAACCTGCAAATGTTTAATTTCATCGAATTTCTGACACATGTGCATTCCACCAACCGCATTGGAACAGCGTGGTGGAATATGTTCTAAACCAGGAGAGGGTTTAGTGGGAGAGGAGGCCTTAGCCCAGCAGTGGGAAATTCATAGACTGTTACTGTTACAAATTGATTTTTTTTAAGTAGGCTTTTACAAGCACTTTTGAATCTTCATTTAACTATAACAAGTGAAGCTACCACCGGTTCGGAAAGTAGATTCTACCACAAAGTCCCGGCAAGACACTCGGTGGTTACTGTGCTTCAAAATTTTATAATATAATCATGTTAGTTAAATACAATTATATATGTATGTAATATATCCTGCCTGGAAGTCAACCCTATATATTATTATTATTATCTTATTAATTCCGCGCCTTTTATCATCTATATTATCTTGTATTGAATAATATGCCTTCTTTAACAATGGTTTTTATACTTTGCTGTTATGTGATATAAATTCATTTGAATTTATATCAAATGATTATAAGAAAGGGCATAGGTTAAATGTTTGTGAGAAATATATTCTTAAATTAAGTGAACAAAAGCTGATGAATACCTTATGTTTTTCATAAGTATAATATTCATATTTGACTACTAAATAGAAAAGATTAAAATAAAAAAATCTGTCCAAAGTCCTTTTTATATTTGTAATTAAGCTAAGTGCGCTATTGTGCCCTAATAGACTCTTTTTTCTAAATTTCTATAACAGATTATAAATATAACATTTCCTCCCCTATAATCAATCAAATACAATTATTCTAACAAAAGAAAGTTTGATAATAATTGCGCTAAATACATACGACGGGCGACGTTTGACGGTATTGCCAAATTGTATTTGTATATAGGTAACGTATTGAATTACGAAATATTCATACAGATAAAATTATAAGGAATTTATAATGATCATTATGGTCAGGAGCAATAACCTCCAAATACTGGAACATCGATCAAAATTATATCTTTTAATTGTGAAGACTTGGATGGTTGATGGTTGTTTCTACATGTCTTAGAGGCTTTATACGGATAGGTACGCATTTCTGAGAAAAAGGGGCCTTGATGCACAGACACACAGATGGACAACGAAGTAATCTTATAAGGGTTTATTTTTTTTTTCTTTAAAGTACGTAACAATTAATTGTTAATTAAAATAATTCTGGCTTACTTAATTAAATCGGTTACTTATTACTAAGTAAATGACTCATTGATGGATAACTGCATTTGAAGTGAGTAATTAGCATGTGCAAAATTTTGATAAGTTTTACGTAATTAATGACATTTATCTATCTTTCTAAGTCGGTTAAGTGAATTTTTTAATTATTATTATTTGATGAAATAAAAGCCATAATAAAAAAATATATTTGATGACTAGTTGGTTTTTGATAGAGGACAACAGGCCGGACATTATATAAAGAATGAGTCATTATTATTTATATACTGAGTAATACTATGATTATCTACAACAATTCCTTAAATGTTTAGTGATCGTTAATTGCAATAGAAATTCATTGTAAAGTGACTGAACGCAAGACGTTGAGTTAAAATGACGTAAAAGTCATAAGAGCCAGAAATTTATACCAAGGTACAGTGCGTGTCTGTAAGAATTCGATTAGTATCTAGGCTTCTGATACGGTTGGCTTCCTATTACGGTAAGCCTTAGAGCTTATTCCACCACGTCGCTTCCTATCTGCTTGGCTTAATATACATGTGTCAAGTATTATACATGCAAGTTTTTCGAGATTTGTTCATTGAAATTTATATTTATATGGTACTAGCGACTCGCCCCGTCTTCGCACTGATACAATGCTGATACTAAATATTACATACTACAGAATTGACTTATCTACGACAACACAATTAGAAACTTCTAAAATTATCAGTGTTACTTTAGTGCATTGTCTAAGTATTGTATACAAAAACCTTCTTCTCGAATCAATCTATCTATAAAAAAACCTCATCAAAATCCGTTGCGCAGTTTGAAAGATCTAAGTAATACATAGGGACAGACAGCGGTAAGCGATTTGTTTTAATACTATGCAATGAACCTTTTTGAGGAGATACTAGATTCATGTTCCGACTTTGTTTCGGCGAAATAAGAATTTGATTTACCGACCGGAGCGCCATCAATCTATCAATTGAACGAGGGACCCACACAAATGCACAAACGAATTAAATCGAAATAAATTATCAACGAGTTCACCAATATACATTACTATTAGGTTTATAGCCTGTAAATTTCCCACTGCTGGGCTAATGCCACCTCTCCCAATAAGGAGAGGGCTTGGCACATATTCCACCACGCTGCTCTAATGTTAGGTTTCGATGTTTTCCTTCAGATTTAAGATTTTCCTATTAGCTTTATTGTAACCAAATTATTTAAATCAAATAAATCAAAATTATCCAAGCTATGACCTTCCACTGTAATATTTAATTTGTATTAATGAAGATCAAACATACTTTGATAATAATTTTATAAATTAAATGCTCTCTCAAAGTTAATTTATTGATGTCTTCGAGATAACGTCAGTGATTTGTGTCATCTATCAGATTAATTTACATTTAATTCATTAATAATTTTTATATATTGAAATCAATGTTTCTTTGTTTTGACCGTATGTATTTATACGCATGCTCTATATGTAGGTGTTATATACGTTGGTATGTTATTTCCAGAGATTAGCGCGTTCACAAACATATCGTACCATAACGTTTATTAAATTTGTATATAATATTTATAGTATTCTTCACACACACTTAAACTTTGAAGAGTAACGGATGAATGTCTTGTCGAAAACATTTATAACAGTTGGTAGTTTTGCTGAGTAAGGAATGATTTAAGAACACAAATAAATCATGTAAACGTTAAAGGACGATGGCTTCAAAGCCGCTATAAATTAATTAACAAGGCATTATTTGCGTTAGAATCTATTCGGTCTCTAAAATGATGACTGAAAGCCAACTTTATTAAAATATGTTATCATTTTATTTTCGACTCTGGAGATAACTATAGTCATTATTAGTCAAAAGTAAGCCTTAAACTTCAGTGGATATTCGTATGATCTGTATAAATATTTGTCACAAATGGTGTCGAATACGTGAGCAACGATCATTATTAAAGTATGTTCGTGCACGCAGTAAACCTTTACCCTTAAAGTTGACGCATTTTTTCTATCCTTTAATATGAAACCTTGTTAAACTCAGGTTAAACAGGTTTTAATGAAGCTGTTCTAATGACAGCTATAGTAGACTCGAAAGATTCGTTGTTCCTATGGATTGGTTGGATTGTCTATGAAGAGTTGATTGATGATGTCCCCCTGATCGATTATGGCCACGATAGTCAATCGCAAGGGAGACTAGCTACAATGCATACTACAGTGCAGGAATACAGGTGTATTCTCTATTCCTCACTCTTATATTCCGATGGGAAGGCAAATTCGATACGACTCGCATGAGTTAAGCCATATGATCAATGGTTTTACGTGCTTTTCGAAGCAGGGCAGTGAACACACCTCCAAAATTTAAAATTCGAGCTTCTAATATCGTCTTTTAATGGAATATTCAATGTTTTTTGTTGGCCGTACCTGTAGTGAACCAAGGATTTTGGGATTTTCGCCTTAGGAGTAATTCTAAAGAGCCCCAATAAAATATATTTCGTAGTTTCACTGTCCGAAGTGTATATGACATATTGGAAGACCTTCGAGGCTCGTTCGTTTACTCGTTACTCAAAAACAATTGGGTAACGTCGAACGTAAACAATTCGTTGAATATAGTAAGCGATGCTCTGCCGCACTTACACTAATTATTGTTCTATAAACTTCCTCTTGCGAGACTTTGATCTGAACATTTTATTTTATACAGGTGTTTTTTTTCTAAGTGTTCGTGGATGGAAAGTTATTAACGATCCTATCGGCTTCAATATCGTTGAGTACCATCCTCGGCTAGGAATTAATCAATGAAACATATTAATGTTTAATTTTTTTAAACTTTTTACGTACTGCTTGTAGTTACGGATTCGTATGTACATTCACACAATCTTGAAAAACTTACTTACTCACACAAATATTATTTATGTAATTTCAAGGGCGTGACAATAATAGTCGAAAATATTATAGACAACATTATTGAAATACAATTCTTAAGAATTAAATTGTAATAGACGGTTTTTGTATGATATTTAATACCTTCATTATGCCTTTCTATTTCGTCCTATTAATATAGGAAATGACTACTTTCGTACTGAACTTGAAGGCTAGAACGGCGTAATAGAATCTATGCAGAGAAAAATAGATCGTATTACCATATAATAGTGAATATTATTCTTAAACGACTAAAATTTGCCCATCGATCATTGTCTTTATACATTTAAAATCAATAAAACATGTACTTCCTTATTACAATATGGTTAAGTACAAAAATGTTTTGCAATAAAAATGGTTTTATTTATCTCGTATCGGATGTCAAGTGATAACTGGTGATGCGTATTGAGGTTAGACAGTCAACTGATTGATAACTATGTCATACTTAACGAAATACTGTCAGTTTGCCGCGCGCCCTCGTGGAGAGAGCACGTGTTGCGCGTTTGAAAAAAAAAATGTTATGTGCATAGTGTTTTAACAATAGATGTCAAAGGACCCATTTGTTGAATAGTGCGTGTGTTTATAGTGACAAAATGAGGCGAATGAAAATGAACCTGAACCCAGATTTGGGTGATCTCGAAGAGATGCTCGCACACGTTCAGACGCAGATTGAACACGAGATAGTGTTGGAGAAAGAATCGAAGATGCCCTCACTGACCAGCGTCCAGGAGTCGCCGAAAATGAAACGTTCGTCTTCCGTGACGAAGGCGGAAAGCTTCGAATACCGCCGGCCGTTGCCGAGACCACACATGAACAGGATTAATAGCGAAAACGGTATCCTGATATCTGATGATCAGAGAAATGAATATGGCCAAACGAATGTGAATCAGAACGGATTGAGAGGTTCCCAGACAAGTCTCAAGTCGGACGACACGATATCCCTCCAATCGTTTCGTTCGGAGCCGGTCCAGAGGCATTCAGTCATGAGCCTCCCGGATAAACGGGACAGTGCCTCGTTAAACGGGAGGGGTAAGACTGCTACCTTACCTAGAGGATACGGCTCGACGAGAGAGAAGAATTGGGAGGATTACTGGGCGCAGTGAGTAACACGTGTTGTTTTTATTAACAATTTTCCTTTATATACTATTTAGGGGATGTATTATGCTGTCTTCTTCATTCAAGTGTCAATTCAATTATGATAGAGAGAGATAGAGTTAGCCTAGCTATGTTGTATATTTAAAAAATATATCTGTTGTAATTGAGCGCTCTATGCATTTATTACGCTGATTGTTAATCACAGCGGATATTAAATCATTTATTTTGTAGTGACTATTAGATATATGTTTGAATTGAATCTATAATACATGTGTATTTCAGTATTGATATTTTACATAAATCTATTTTGAACTATCGAACAAAATTAATAAAGTTTCGTTGACTATATTTCACTTTACGTATGCAATCAGTACAAAGTTCTTATTTATGTTTAAGAATACTAACATAATAATTATACAACCAAAATTATTATTCAGGTTTTAGGGGATTAGAATTCCAAATGGCTAAGTGTCTCGAACAATACTTGATTTATAGCGTTATTTTCCTGGCTATTGGAGTTTATAAAGCGTGTTATGGGAATGAAGACGCGGGAAATGTAGAATTGTTTTTACTGAAAGGGTTCTATGAAATGCCGTCTGGGCTATTAGTAACTATTTATCAGGTATTCCAGCTTTGCGCTGCGTTGGTGTATATTAGATTAAAGCGTGAATGAATCGATAACAAGAATATAGCAGTTCTAAACTTATGTATTCCTCACAACAATCACCACTTACCTGATTGTACCATCACATCTAACGTGTGATTTTATAAAAGATACAATTAGGCGGCCGAGAAAATGGTCTGCCTGATGGTAACTTTGTTGCCTTAAAAAATAAAGCATTCCTCACAGACCAATGCTCCATCGACTTGTCCACTGTGCCTCTTGTTACACTATTTCATTCACCCTTCAAACTGGAACACAACAATACTGAGTATTTCTGTTTGGTGATAGAATATCTCAAGAGTGTGCGATGTCGGGCTTTTGTACAAGGCTCTTTGTATCAAAACAATTTAACACAAGAGTATACATTTTTAAGAATTTATTTAAGAGTATCATAGTTTAAAACAGTTACCAAAAATATGACCAAAAAAAGATAACCGTTAAGTCGGTTCAACAGCTGATAAAGGTTCCATAGAAATGTTTTACGTAAACAATAGTTAGTCAGGTAGCGCGATAAACTCATCACTCGCCTAATTACCGAAACGATTGTTTTAAGAATTATTTCGAGGATTTTATTTTCCTTTAAAATACATTGAAAGTAGATTAAGTGTCTGTCAGGTCCAGTGATAACATTGTTTTGTGGTGTAATTATATTTTAATTTTATGTCTGACTGTTTTTGTATTTATAACTTGAACTGTTGTTATCTTTGAATGTCTTCAATGCGTTTTCGTGAAGCTGACAATTCGATCAGTATTATAGATGTGAAAGTAAGTTTGTTTGTTTGTTACAATTCCGGATTTTATCATCTCTATCTGATAATATGTAATTGAAAAAATACGTGCATATAGATTTTTATAGTATGCTTTAGGTACTGGCAAATGAAAATGAAAAAATATTTATTAACAAAAAACAACATTATACAATGAAATGTCCGGTGGTACCCACTCTAGGTATTCTTGTGTCGTGGGTACCTATTGATAGTTTTACAGTACATGTTTATTGTTGTCGCTCGGCTTAGAATATAATTGTTTAACATACATTGCATGATTTAAGTAGGATTAACTTACAGACGGTCTTACGTTAATGAATGGGTACTACACTAAGTGCAAGAAAAGTTTTTCGGTGGTATCATAGGTCAATGAGGAGAACCAAGAAATAATTTTTGTTTTGGCTTGTTTAATGGGTCACCTGATCATTGATTCACCGCTTCCCAGAGACAGTGCTGTAAGAAGAGTAAGACACTAGTAGTCAAACACGACTTCGTTCGCGTTTTAACGTATTGGTTGTCATGCGTTAGGCAAAAAAGTAGCCTTTGTCCCTTCTTGGAGTTCAAACTTTGCTACATATCAAATTTCATCAAATTCGGTTCAGCGGTTTAGTCATGAAATAGCGACAGACAAACAAAGTTACTTTCACATTTATAATATTAATATAGATTGCGATTGTCTTACTGATTTTGGGGGCTAAGTAGTTATTATGCCTGTAATTGCGCTGGCTCACTCACTCCTCAAACCGAATCATGACAATAGTATTGCTGTTTGCCAGTAGAATACCTAATACTTAAGGGCGGTACTTTTGAGAGCGGCACAAAGCCCTATAAACGAAATATTCTAAAAAGTAAAGGTTATTCTATTCTCTTTGATATAAATTCAACAAAGGACCGGTGTCATACCATTAGACCATCTCGACTTTCAATTATGGTGAAAGCTTTGTTATAATCGAAATCGACTCGGTCGAGACTATAATTTTAATATAATAAAATTGATTACAGACAAACCGCTCAATTGACCAACTTTCGTTTTTGTTTGTTTTGTTATTTTGAATAATAGTGATGTATCTCATTGTACGAACTAATGATAATTGCGTAATAGTTTTAAATATTTGTCAATCTTTAGCCCATTCGAAGAAGAAGTAAAGTTTTACCTTTAAACAATCCATGTATTTTGATAAGAGTACTGCTATATTTCACTACAACCAGTTCTTGATTAATCTCATATATATCTCTATTTATAATACTAGTGACTCGTCCTGGCTTCGCACGGGTGCAATGCTGATACTAAATAAACTACAGAATGTATTTAGAAAGTCTATCATCGTGGACTTAATTTAAGACCTTTGTAACTTACTTAACTTACTTAACTTTATTTAAGATGTACAAAACTGGACAACATTATCTTGATCTATCTCGTTGGGTTGTGCCAGCCCCTCTGGGTAGGTATCATCCACTCAACAGTTATTCTTCCGCCAAATAACAGTACTCACTATTGTTGTGTTCCGGTTTGAAGGGTGAGTGAGCAAGTATAACTACAGGCACAAGGGACATAACATCTTAGTTCCCCAAGATTGGTGGCACATTGACGATGTAAGGAATAATTTATATTTCTTACAGCGTCATTGTATATGCTCGTCCGCCAACCTATACCATAAAAAAAAACTACTTATATTAATTTTAATTTTTCATCCGACGTTATGGTTCCGAAAAAACATCTCCGACAATAATCTCAATTATTTCACGATCATAACAAACAATTTTCACTATATAATCATATATACATATTGGCTCCCCGCGTCAGCCAATATTACGTCAATCCAATGTCAAATTTGTTTGTTTGTCTTTACGCCGCCCGTGATAGAAATAGGTCGTAAATAATGGAATTTTCATGAATTATATAACCAGTTAGTAGCGTTCTGATCAGGTGGCCTTTTTACCGGCCATGTGATATTTACGAGCAGTATAAGTGTCTCGAGTGACCTGTTGATAGAACACGTAAATCCGAATCGAAGCACCGTTTAATTTTTCATGTGTTTTTATCCGTCACGTGCTTGTGTCGTTATGAAACTTTATAGTGATGAAATTTTAAGTAAGACATATACGTTTTAGAGGAGCAATGTGATGGAATTAATACGTCTGATTATTGACTGTATTTCGTGCCCTTACGAGCACTTTTGAATCGTAGTTTCACATGGTTAAAGTAAATTAAATTTACTTCCGGTTCGGAATGTAGATTATAAGAAGTCTTCTATAATCTCAGTCGTTACTATCTTCTGACAATCAGTTACATAGGTTTTTTAAATACAATAATCAAATAATTTAGTACGAGTAGTCGCGGATTTGTACGTGTTTTAGGGTTGATCATCATATGTTAGGCAAAAAAGTATGTCCTTTCTTAGAGTTCAAGTTTGCTTCATACCAAATTTCATCAAATTCGGTTCAGCGGTTTGGTCGACAGGCAGACAGAGTCACTTTTACTTTTTTTTTAAATATTTATATAGATCATATAAATAATCCAGAATACATATTCTTATAGTGATACATAAAGTCACGATCCACAAATATAATACTTTAGAATATTTTAAAAAATAACAAATATCTCGTATAGGAATCCTTCGGTCTCGAATGATGTAACTTTTTTTATAACTTTCCGAGATCTTGTATATGGACATGTGGTGGGCACCTTTCTGCCCACTCGAGTCTTACTTTTTGGCTTTTACCTAAATTTGATAAAAAAATTAACTTGACCGCCCACAGTATTTAACAACATTCTGTAAACGTTTAATATTTGGCAATGGTCCAGTGAATAGGTAATCGAAGAAGATTACGGAAGTTCATAACCGGGCAGGCACACGCTAAAAGAAGTATGGAATAATACTATATAGAAATGTATTTACAATTAATTGAGATTCGCGCAGCTTTACTCGAGTGCAAATTTATGTTTTTTTATTGACTTATAGTCTCTTTTATAAACCTAGTAGAAATTGCTAATTTGTAAAAACTCTTGAGTTTTCTAATAATTCATCCGTTTGAAAGAACAAGGTTCGTTCAAACGGATGAATTATTAGGAAATTGGAAGATTTCCAATTATTAGAAAACTTAAAAGATTATTGAAATCAATGAAGTCGATCCTAAGGATTAAGATAGATTTATAGCGTTACCAAAAAACCTGCTTTCACCTTTTATTCTATCCCAGATCTTTTTATAGGAATTTATCAAAAGGTAGCTTACAATTAATTAGCTACCTGATGGAAAGGGGACACCATCCATAGATATAGTCGCTGTTAGAAATATTAACTATCCCTTCCTAATAACGCAAATACTTCATCAACCTTGATCACGTGTGTACTCTATTCCAACCATAACAGGAAAAAAGCCAAATAAACATTTGATAGTAAATTGACGCGATGTCATTGGTAGAGAGCTTGATTAATCTATGACATTCACTATGGCTTTACGAAAAAATTGTATCGATCAACTTACGAAATTGTCGTCGGTATTTCGGAAGTAAAATTAAAGTGGAAATAAATTGTTGTAGAATAACGATTCGTTTAATAAATAAACTACTTAGTAATTCTTCTTGCGTCAATCTTTCACGTGTATTATGTATAAAATATGTCATTTATATATATTTTCATGTATAGTGTAAACGAATTCTTGATCAGTATTTAATCGTGTACAGATAGTTGATTTTAGACAATGTATATAAGGATTATTTATGTAATACGATTGTGTTACTCAATTGTAATTAGAATTAATTAACCGTTCTTAATTGCTTACTGTTACATGAGTTGAGGATTTGTAATCGTAACAATTAACTCGTTAAATCAATTCTCTGCTGCCCTAGTTTATTTTATGCATGTCATTTTTTTATCATATGATTGTAATGACCCAATACTTAGTCATTGACACAATTCATCAGTTATATTAACCATACATACATAAGTATAGTAAATAAACAGAGTAATAGCATGTACGTCCTCGAGTTCTTTGTAATCCACTAAAAGTATTATGTAAACGTTAGATTATGATAGAACCATTAAAGTGAAATATTAAACAAATGATTTAACGATGCTGGCTTTTATTATACAACAACAAATAAAAAGTAATCAATCTCGTTTAACCTAAACACAGATTGTATGAATACATGACCTTCTGAAGCAATCGACCCACGTCCGCCCTCGCCGAACGACGTTGCATAACTGACAAACGACAATGACAAAACTGTCAAGTCGAGCGCGATTGAAGTTCGAAATTCAAATACACTTGCGTGATCAAGCGAAGCCTGAATTAAAGGTGCTGCTATACTTGTGTTCTTTTATTGAAAGTACAAACTTAGACTTAAGCCTGTTTTGTTTTTTTTTATTGCAAATAATTGTAACATTTAAAAATGGAACAAATTTAACTTAGTCAATACCAAAGTATACTTTATTCGAGTTGGTTGTTATAAACACTTTTAATTCTTTAACATTAAGGTACTATCGGTTCGAAATGTAGTTTAATAATATATATTTATATAGTTTTCTTTATTGATGACACGGCAGATGATTTAGCGATGCTTTCGCCTCGCATTGTTACAGAAGTGCTCGTGATCTTAAGCTTCGTGTACACTGATATAATCTAAACTGTATAATGATTAGCTTACACAGTAGACTGAGAGTTTATTTATTGCATTATTGTACGGAGTCGATAACTGTCTAAGGCTCTAATAGTAAATTTAGTTCTAACGCCTATCGACTTCGATTGTTGTAATTTTGAAAGTCTTATGCATTTCTATATGATATTTTCAACGTCAGCGCGATTCTGATAGAATACTTTTCGTATCTCACTCGTGAAATATGCACATTGGACATACGTCATTTTGATACGTGTATTTTACAAATTTCTTTGAATTCAGATATTTGATAATTTTATTCAATTTGTAAAATGGAATTAGTGGATTTGTTTCGAATGGGGATATGTGTAACACGTGAATCAGACACGAATCACGTTAATTCCATATTTTCCTTAAATTTGCAACACGTCATTACTTCCCAGAATATTCTCCTTCCTTATCAGCTCTTCCAGAGGCTATTGAATGACGTATCAATACCTTAAGATTCATGTCTTGGAATATCGTATTTTATATATTTTACAAATGAAATTGGCATCAAAGACGGCCCGACATTCCTTTGAGTATTTTTGGCGTATCCTCATAGTTGCAAAATTGGTGATCTATGTCTTGTTGGAAGAATTATCCTGTGTATATTGAAGGTTTACATTCTAATAAAATTTGTGTTTACAATACAGTTGATCGATTCTGATCACGAACGTGAGATAAACTACACGAGCGTATATCAGTTCTGCGATTTTATCCTCTAAGCCGTATTGAAGTAGAGCAGTGGATTAATCTCTTATAATTAAAATATGAAGTTTTCGCCAGGATTTAAGGACTTTGAAAACATCAATTGCTTGGATATCTCTAAAATATAATTTTAGGATGTAGATGATGGTAGGGCTTTGTGCAAATCTGTCTAGGTAGGTACAACCCACTTATCAGATATTCTGTCATCAAACAACAGTACATAGCATTGTGGCATTCCGGTTGAAGGGTGCGTGAGCTAGTGCAACTGCAGGCACAAGGGACATAAGATCTTAGCAATGTAAGGAATGGTTAATATTTCTTACCATTGGTTCAGTGCTATCGTCTATGGGCATTGGTGACCACTCACTATCAGGTGGAACATATTATGCCAAATAGTATTTGTCCATCTGTTAATCAAAGTACCCATTTGGTTCCTTAATTAAAACTTCTTTGATTGTCTCGTTACAGTCCTTAGTATATATAACAATTTAGATTTGATCGTTGTTTTTTTCATTTTCTCCGTGTTCTCGGGTCAGCGTTGCTTAAACTTTAAAACTGACTCACGTAACCGTACATATCCTGTCGTTAATATTTGCCTTAATTGACATTATCTCGTTGCATGATTAAAACAAGAAACCAGTACTATTAAATTAATTTTCTTGATTCTTATTGAGTTATGGCGTAACTTAAAAGGGTAATGCATTTTATATGTTTTTATTCTGTTTTGTAAATGTGTGCTGATATATAAGAAATTATAATCGCAAAAAGCATTCGCTTGTGTCATCCTGAGTCAGATAAATTCAATAGATTTAGATTATTCCATAGATATTTACATTCTCGTGCCTCGGAGTCTATGTAGTCGCTGGACTTACGGCCGATTTTCTTCCGATGGTGTCAGATTGCTGACCCATCTGATTATGAAAGCGAAGTAGAGAGCGAAACTGTCGGTATTCCAATGTCACCTGCGCAGTTTTCTTTTGATGTTTGCCGTAAATGAAATTAAGCGAGATGAAACTATTCCATGGTAACAAAAATTATCAGGAAAATACTCAAACATTTTGAAATCAATCAAAATCTTTCACGGCTAAATCGTTCCATCGGTTTTGATCTGCGTTCGTATCGAGATAACATATCTCCGTATGTTTTTAAACTATTATATAGTAACACACAATTTCGTTATAATGCTATCGTGAATAAACTTCAAATTCATATAACTATTTGGTTTTGATGAGGCATAATATGTATAAAATGTTATGAATTTTAATTAAAATAAATCGTATTTTATTTCATTATACAGTATTCAAAAAGTAAAGATTTCATAAAGTCGCGTCAATTATGTAATATAAACAGTCAGCTCTCGATGGAATCTAGAATCCGAATCAGTGGTGACTTTAAGACGATACAAAAGTGCGTTCTTCTATCAGTTTAGCGATAATCTTCAAAACTATTGAACCGATTTTCATGCGGTTTTCACTAATAGACAGAGTGATTCACGAGTTAAGGCATATAATTTATTAATTATTATATGTATAAATTAACGTTAAAAATATTAAAATAAACTTATTTCTCGTGCGAAGTAGGGACGGTCCGCTAGTAACATCTAACTTGAATGGATGTGCTTGTTATTTTGATATCATTTACATCACTTAAAGGGTCAAGCACAAATATATATCTAAGTATACTTGGACGTAATGGTGTCTACCTCGCCGTGGGTAGCTCAAGATTGTCATGTCGTTCTCGTAATCGACCAAGCGTGGGTAGATTACATAATACTTGCGAAAATCTTAAACGGTTGGTTAACCCGTCTCGACGGAGCACTCGTTCAAAACTCCCGGGGGCCGAATCGATACCATTGAGGTTGTTTAACTTGAGATTTTACGAATTTGTATTCATTACTCATGATTTTTTAATAATTGCTGGATTTTGTTTATAGTGAAATTATAAAATTTGATGTCGTACGATCGTATATAGATGAGATTTTGGTCAAATGGATATGCTAAATGGTCACCATCAAATATTAACCGTCCCTCTAATGCCGATGTACCAGCCTCGGGAACTAAGGTATTATGACCCTTGTGTTTGTAGTAACACTGACTCACTCACCCTTCAATTCGGAACGCAACAATATGAATAATTAATTCTAGCAGTGTTTTTCTTAATTGGATTTACCGGAGATTACTTATAAACAAACAATTTTTACCTCTTTGTATTATTATAAGTATAAATATGTTCTAGAATATAATTTAACTTCATAAAGTAATTTGATTGTTTATTTGCAATCATACTAATTTATTAATTAATTAATTGTAAATTAGTTAATTGTTGCAACTATTTTTAAACAAACGAGAAATAATCACTTCTTTATTCACGGTATAATTTAAAGTGTTACTGTTTTAAATGTTTTCTAATTTATTTTAATTAACAAGTAAATAATTGTTCGCAGCGAGCAATCGATCAGCAGCGCGCGCGCATCCGTCATGGTGTACGACGACACCATGAAGCGATGGATACCGTCAGGCTCGAGCTCCGGCCTGTCGAAAGTCCATATCTACCACCACACCCAGCACAACACCTTCCGAGTCGTCGGCAGGAAACTCAACGATCACGAAGTGAGTATCTATACAGATAACAAATCTGATTTTTTTTTTTCAGTTTTTAGAATGTAACAAGTGTCACGTGACTACAATAATCTCTACCCATGTGACGTCATAATGTTAAAGTGCGTTCGTTGATGAGATCGAGACAACGAAATTACACGTCAGTTGCGGGTCGAAGAGATTAACATTGTGAAGTCAGATGAGATTAACAGATGTGCGACACGAAAGTTAAAATATATTACATATATTTTAATTTAATAACTTTATAATATTAAATTATCGATCTGTCCCGGCTTGCGACAAAGGATGTTATGACATCTCATTAGAAACTTTCAAAATTATCCGTCTTTCTTTCTAAGCGATGTGTTATGTACAAGAACCTTCCTCTTGAAACAATCTATCTATTAAAAAAACAGCATCCAAATCCGGGGTGTAATTTTAAAGATATAAGCATAGGGACAGACATCGGTTAGCGACTTTGTTTTATACTATGTAATGATATGAATTGAGCATTGTATGTCTAAATATATTAATATGTAAGTCTTCTTTATATGGGTGTGTGTGTTAACTTCTTCTAAAGTAGTGGACGAATATCGATGAATATTTTGTGTCTGTGAAAGGGTTTCTGGGTGTTTCGGTTTGAATTCGATATTCAGGAAGTAAATACATTTTTTATTTGACACGAACGAAGTCGAGACTGTCGGCTCGTATTTTATATAAATCTAATTCGTGACTCTCGGAAACGGCCGCGGTCTCTTTCGGGTTTTATATTTAGATAAGGTTTTTTAAGAAAAACCTAATTTTATACAACAAAGCTTGGTCGGTTTTATACAGCTTTTAAGTGTTTTAAAAGATAAAAAGTTTTGCAATAAAATGATATTTAATTTTTTATTTTACGTTAATGAAAATAATTCCATTTAACTATCCAATTAGTTGCGCTCTACTTAGTTAGTTTGCTATTATTAGCTCTCGAAGAATTGCTAATAATTGCAATTCTTAGAAGACAGACTTTTGTACTGTACATATACAATAACAATAACTTTGTATATCTCCGTTATAAATGTAATAAATGCACAATGAAAGTATTATTTTGACATATCTAACATAGAAAATGACGAAATCCTTTTTTAGTAATGAAGTATTACGTTTACTCACGCTTATAAGAATTTATTTGTTACGTTTTTTTTAATAATAGATATTAGATATGAACTTTTAACATTCACCTTTTTATGTCTAAACATGAAAAAGTAAAACCTGAGTTATTGTGTATGATTACGACGACCTCCTTGGTCTAGTAGTGTGTGCACCGGTTTTCATGGGTATGCCATTCTGAGGTCCCGGGTTCGATTCCCAGCCGAGTCTGATGATGTCTTGTGTGTTAGTGGTATCGTTACTTCTGATTTTCCATAACACAAGTGCTTTAGCTACTTAAATTGTGATCAGAGTAATAGTAAATATGATTGTTGATTAAGAAATAAATAAAGAGATTAAAGTTTCATGCCCAATGATCTGATGCGAATGAATGATGCATTTGACTACATAGTATTAATTAAACATTTCAGGTGGTAATAAACTGCGGTATCGTCCGCGGTCTCAAGTACAACCAGGCGACGGCCACCTTCCACCAGTGGCGCGACGCGCGTCACGTCTACGGATTGAACTTCTCCTGCCGGGAGGACGCCGACAGCTTCGCGAGAGCCATGATGCATACCTTGGAGGTGGGTTACTATACTACTACATATGTATATAACTACTGAGTTTCTTTTTGGTTCTTCTCGGTAGAATGTACTTTCCGAATCGGTGGTACCTTTACTTGATTGTTAAATGACGATTCAAGTGCTTGTAAAAGCCTACTTGAACTTATTTGATTTTATTTATCAATACATGTAAATGACATATATAGCCTATTCCAATCTATCAAAGACCAATAATAAAGTCATGTTATATTTAGAACTCCATGCAATTGGCTAATAGATCACCTGTATGATATAATAGTAATCATGTATATCACCCAAACAAGTTGTGTTATTGTTTTAGCTTATGTTACTCTATATTACATTAGCTTTCTGCCAGTGGAAGTCTCATTAAAATTTAGCCTTTACAGATATTAGACGGAACAAACAGATGGATAAATATTGAAAAATATGATGATACTTTGGTATATGCATTGTGTATACATACATATGCATTTAGTTAAAAAGGGTTTGTTTAATATTACAAACAGACATAACAATTTTATTATTAAGGATTCCATGCAATTTGCTAAAAGCTCATCTATATAGCACAATACTAAAAGTTAATACATAACTGTTCCACATAACTTCTTAGTTATATCCAGTTTATATTTCCTTCCCTAAATACCGATAGCAGCTTCGTTGACAAAACGCCGTTTTCTGTCAAATCCATAATGAACATCGTAGTCGATAAATTATTCAGGCTCTCGACCAATGATATCGCGTGTATACGATGTCAAATACTGTTTGTTTAGCTTTTGTCCTCTTGTACTTGGAAAAGGCGATAAGTATATAGTAAATTATAGGATTGTACACAAAGAGAGGCGAAGAGGGAGGCATTGCCTTGGTCTTTAACTGTGAGCCAGCCACCTTTGGCAAGACTGCCCTTTCTCACTTTTATAGTCATGTATGTGGGCCTTGCCTTCTCCTAGCTTGGGGTTTCCCAGCAGTAAAGCAAGTCCTACCCATTCTGTCTCTAAGGGGATCACGAGACCCCTTGCGCATGCTAAAGTTAGATACAGACGGCATTAAGAAACAGTACCAACTGTAAAATACATATGAGAAGAGGCACTATCAATTAAATAAGGCTAAAGTAAAGGCTGTAAATGTCACTGCTTTATATCCTCATTAATTGAAGAGAAAGTTCTCGGGAGCTTATGCTCTTTCAAGGCCAAACCGAATTCGATTTTTTGAATTTGGTTGTTTGAATTGAGTCAAGATGGCCCAGTGGTTAGAACGCGTGCATCTTAACCGATGATTGCGGGTTCTAACCCAGGCAAGCACCGCTGATGCATGTGCTTAATTTGTCTTTATAATTCATCTCGTGCTCAGCGGTGAAAGAAAACATCGTGAGGAAACCTGCATGTGACAAATTTCATAAAAAATCTGCCACATGTGTATTCCACCAACCCGCCTTGGAACAACGTGGTGGAATATGTTCCAAATCTTCTCCTCAAAGGGAGAGGAGGTCTTTAGCCCAGCAGTGGGAATTTACAGGCTGTTGTTGTTGTTGTTGATATGATGGTTGTTTCGAATTTGGAATGTTGAACTTCAAGGAAGGAAGGTTTTGAAGGTTATAATGTCCAACACCTGAAAATCTGAGCGAAAACGCGAGTGGCAACTAGTATATAATAATTCAGCGGCACTACATTCGATTTGTCACAATAAAACACGGATACCGGTCTTATTGACAGACAAAAATAAACAAATAAACGATACTCGATCGAAAGCAATGACTTTGAGACGAAATTAGGTCGTCGCTTATTTAATTTTTATACACGAGTCGAGATGGCTCAGTAGCGAGGGCACTTGAATTTTAACAAATGATTTTAAATTCAAATCCATTGTTGACGAGCAATCTTTTTAGTGTATTTATTGATAGTTATATATGTTTTTATATTACATTAACAGCCTGTAAATGTACCACTGCCGGGCTAACCTCTCCATTTGAGGAGAAGGTTTGGAGTATATTCCACCATGTTGCTCCAATGCGAGTTGGTTGCAGGTTCCTCTCGATGTTTTCCTTCACCACCGAGCTAGAGATATATTGTAAACACACATTAAGCACATGAATATCCAGTGGTGCTTACCTGGGCTTGAACTTGCAACCACTGGGCCATCTCATCTCATAATACATATCTTGGTGGTAGGGCTTTGTGCAAGCCCGTCTGGGTAGGTACCACCCACTCATCAGTTATTCTACCGCCAAACAACAGTAAGCAGTATTGTTGTGCCCCGGTTTGAAGGGTGAGTGAGCCAGTGTGACTACAGGCACAAGGGACATAATATCTTAGTTCCCAAGGTTGGTGGCACATTGACGATGTAAGAAATAGCTAGTATTTTTTACACCGTCATTGCCTATGGGTGATGGTGACCACTTACCATGTGGCCTATATGCTCGTCCGCCAACATAAAAAATAAATAAATAAAATAAACGTTTTGTAGGTTTATAATGATTATATGTCAAAAATTGAAGTATTTTAATAAATAATATAATAAAGACTGTCCATTGTCATCAAAAATGAAATTTCATTGATATTTTTCAGATCCTAGCGAACAAAGTCGTCAATAACACAGCGCCACCGCCCCCCCAGCCCCCGAACCCACCCGTGCCCTACAACGGACACAATAACACCCACTACGATGAAGATATGGGCTACAGGTAATGATATTGAAATAAAACTAGTTATTACGGATTTTAATCGCGTCTATTAATTATTTAGGACATCCCGTCGTTTCGAGCACTTTACAGCGTTCGTGGTCACGGGTAGACTGACCGTACGATACGCGATTAAAATCCGTAATAACTAGTTTTATTTAAATGTATTATAATCGAAATCGAAAATTTAAGACAACATTAAACGATGTTGAATATTTGAATTAAATTACTTGAAATTTTAATTCAATATACTTGAAAAGGAATGAGATGCTTTAATCATTCGTTACTCATGTTATGTTTTATATAATATGAATGTGTAATTCAAGTTTGTAACATCAGTAACTAACTTACAAAAAAATAGTATTGTTTGCGAAAACCTCCGAATAGCACAACAGCTTCTCGTATTATTCTTAGCTTCTAGAATTAATCAATATCCTTTGTGTGTTAGACAAACTGATTGATAAATAAACTGGCCGAACTCGATATGTGATATCAAAACAATCCAACCCTCATACTATAAAAAAATAATAAAAAAGTAATACTTCCAGTTCTTACAATTTCAATGAGACCAAAAACTTTAAAATGTGCTACAAATCACTTGTGTTGAAATTGGTTAAAAAAATGTCAATTATATTTATAAGAATTGGATATGACATTTCAAAATCTATATTAAATAATTATACATTATTCTAATAAGCTATAGTGTGCGCTTTTGAATTATAAACAACTACATCACCAAACTAGAGTGGAGACCGCGTCTCGGCAAACGTAGTGTAGGACATCCTCAGGCACGGTGGAGTGACGAAATACGCAAGGCGGCAGGCAGGAGCTGGATGCGAGTAGCCGGAGAAAGACCACAGTGGCGTGCACTGGGAGAGGCCTATGTCCAGCAGTGGACAAAAATAGGCTGTTGATGATGATGATGATGATGATGACATCACCATTTCTGTCACTTTTCCTAACTTTTAATATTTTGTCACCAATATAATGGCGTGCACTGGGAGAGGCCTATGTCCAGCAGTGGACAAAAATAGGCTGTTGATGATGATGATGACATCACCATTTCTGTCACTTTTCCTAACTTTTAATATTTTGTTGTTTCTAATGTAATTACAGAACGATGACGCGCGAAGATGCAGCGATACTGCAGCAGCCGCAGTACCACGCGCCCCATCATCAACAACACCAGCCTATCCAACAACACCAGCCTATCCAACAACACCAGCCTATTCAACAACACCAGCCTATTCAACAGCATCAGCATGCGAGCCAGTATCACGCGCCGCACCATCATCATCCGGCGGTCGTTGTAAGGAGACATGACGCTTATTAATCTGTCAAACAATAGAGTTTGTATAGTACACACACACACATGCGCACATTGATATGTAATCGTAGTTAGTTAGCTTACAACAAGAACAGCCTGGAAATTTTCCATTTAAGGATTAAGGTCTCCTCTCCCTTTGGGAGAGTTTGCCATATATTCCACCACGCTGTTCCAATGCGGGTTGGTAGAACATACATAAAAATGAGAGCCCGTAAATTACCCACTGCTGGGCTAAGGCCTCCTCTTCCATTAAGGAGAGGGTTTGGAATATATCCTACCACGCTGTTCCAATGTGGTTTGATGGAATACAGAGATGGCAGATTTTTTGTGAAATTAAACGCAAGCAGGTTTCATCACGATGTTTTCCTTCACCGCCGAGCACAAGATGAAGAATAGACATAAATTAAACACATGAATATTCAGCGCTGCTTGCCTGGGTTTGAGCCCGCGATCATCGGTTACGTTGCACAAGATCTTACTGGTTCACCATTCAGCTTGAGATGAATAATAAACACAAATTAAGCTCATGAATATTCAGCGTTGTTTGCCTAGTTACCAATAGGAATTGTTTCGCATTAATATGCGCCTTGACTAATAGAGAATGTCTGTAACACGTGTTATAACTAAGCAATAACTGTCCCCGTTGCAGCCGGCGACGGCCAGCACGGCGCCAGCGCCGCCCCCGCACGGCGTGCACACGCTGCCTCACGCGCCCGCGCCGCACGGCCACCACCGCACCAACAGGTGACCACCGACCACCCACCACCCACCACCCACCACCGCCGACTAGATTCCAACACTACCCTTGTGAACTTTATTTACCACTACTATGGACTGACTGATCTTATCCACCACCCACCACCGCCGACTAGATTCCAACACTACCCTTGTGAACTTTATTTACCACTACTATGGACTGACTGATCTTATCCACCACCCACCACCGCCGACTACATTCCAATACTACCCCTGTGAACTTTATTTACCACTACAATTGACTGACTAATCTTATCCACCACCCACCACCGCCGACTACATTCCAATACTACCCCTGTGAACTTCATTTACCACTACAATTGACTGACTGATCTTATCCACCACCCACCACCGCCGACTACATTCCAATACTACCCCTGTGAACTTTATTTACCACTACAATTGACTGACTAATCTTATCCACCACCCACCACCGCCGACTACATTCCAACACTACCCCTGTGAACTTTATTTACCACTACCATTGACTGACTGATCTTATCCACCACCCACCTACATTGGAATGTAGTCGGCGGTGGTGGGTGGTGGATAAGCCACCACCCACCACCGCCGACTACATTCCAATACTACCCCTGTGAACTTTATTTACCACTACCATGGACTGACTGATCTTATCCACCACTCACCACCGCCGACTACATTCCAATACTACCCCTGTGAACTTCATTTACCACTATAATTGACTGACTGATCTTATCCACCACCCACCACCGCCGACTACATTCCAACACTACCCCTGTGAACTTTATTTACCACTACCATTGACTGACTGATCTTATCCACCACCCACCTACATTGGAATGTAGTCGGCGGTGGTGGGTGGTGGATAAGCCACCACCCACCACCGCCGACTACATTCCAATACTACCCCTGTGAACTTTATTTACCACTACCATGGACTGACTGATCTTATCCACCACTCACCACCGCCGACTACATTCCAATACTACCCCTGTGAACTTCATTTACCACTATAATTGACTGACTGATCTTATCCACCACCCACCACCGCCGACTACATTCCAACACTACCCCTGTGAACTTTATTTACCACTACCATTGACTGACTGATCTTATCCACCACCCACCTACATTGGAATGTAGTCGGCGGTGGTGGGTGGTGGATAAGCCACCACCCACCACCGCCGACTACATTCCAATACTACCCCTGTGAACTTTATTTACCACTACCATGGACTGACTGATCTTATCCACCACTCACCACCGCCGACTACATTCCAATACTACCCCTGTGAACTTCATTTACCACTATAATTGACTGACTGATCTTTTATGTTACTATTTCACTACCCCATAGTGATTTAACTATTGGAAGTCATATCTTTCACTATCATCATTACTTATTCAAGTCATATCTTTCACTATCATCACTACTTCAGTACCAATCTACGTCATGTGCAATCAATGAAATCATAATTATTCACCTGAAAGGTGAACCATTTGTTCGATACATAGACAATTTATTATCATATAACATAGGAAAGGAATCACAAACTCACAAATAAAATATTCTCACAATTCTCCCGAAATGAAAAAAATATCTAAATTCTCGTTATTCAAGTATAATTCAAATAAAGCTACAATCGGTTCGGAAAGTAGATTCTACTGAGAACCGACAAGAATCTAATTAGCTTCATACACATTTCACCATCACAAGTACATCTCAATAAGTATGATGAAGACACGTGTTAATTGTCACCCAACCTGTCCGCAGTGCTCCGATGGCGCCCAACATGTCTCTGTCGGCGGCGGGCGCTCCGGCGCCGCCCCCCGTGCCGCCGCACCAGAACCTGCCCGCGCCGCCCGCGCCCCCCGCCCCGCCCAACGTAAGCCCTACAAACTATTATCGAGTGATGGCCCAGTGGTTAGAACGCGTGCATCTTAACCGATGATTGCGGGTTCAAACCCAGGCAAGCACCACTATATATATATATGTTAATTTGTGTTTATAATTCATTACGTGCTCGGCGGTGAAGGAAAACATCGTGAGGAATCCTGCTTGTGTCTAATTTAATCGAAATTCTGCCACATGTGTATTCCACCAACCCGCATTGGAACAGCGTGGTGGAATATGTTCCAAAAGCCTCTCCTTAATGGAAGAGAAGGCCTTGTCCCAGCTGTGGGAAACTTACAGGTTACTTTAAACTATTATCAAACTGAAACTTAAATAACTTTATTCAATATAGAAGCATTACACTTTCTTATTGATGGTCAATTGAAACACTACCACCGGTTCGGAAGAGAAAATACCCCGACCTGAGAAGAACCGGCGAAAGAAACTCAGCGGGTTTTTTTTGTTGTTTGTCTCATATATTATAACAAAGCTATTATTTAAAATAAATATAAATATGTTGTATCAAAATTTGAAAAAAATGTCATACATATTTATTTTCTAATCAGATTTTTTTTTTAATAAAAACACTTCTGGATATTTTAATTATACAATTTTAAAGTATGTAGAACATATAAGTGCTCTCCAGTAAAGGGTATATATTATATATTATTTTATATAAATAAATATGAGACAACATCACATACATTACTCTGATCCCAATGTAAGTAGCTAAAGCACTTGTTTTAAGGAAAATCAGAAGTAGCGACGGTACCACAAACACCCAGACCTAAGACAACATAGAAAACTAATGGTAATCTACATCGACTCGGCCGGGAATCGAACCCGGGACCTCAGAGTGGCGTACCCATGAAAACCGGTGTACACACCACTCGACTACGGAGGTCGTCGATTATTTAAAATAAATAAATATGTTGTATCAAAATTTGATAAAATCTCATAGGTATTTATTTTCTAATCCGATTTTTTTTTAATAAAAACACTTTTGGATATTTTAATTATACAATTTTAAAGTATGTAGAACATATTAAAGGCTCCCCAGTGGGGGGTATATATAAGTGACTTGCTAAAAATATTAGTGTGTACATCGCTAGAATTTTACGATTCGTCGAAAGTGTGGTGATGATATCACCATCATTGAATAGCAGTGGTAAATGATTGATTTAGAACTTATTTACGATATTTGAGATTGTTTTATATTTTCCAGGGCCCGATAGCTCCGCCCACTCCCCCGGCGGCGCCCCAACCACCACCGATGGTAAATATGATATTTTTTCTAACCTAACCTAACCTAACCCAACCACCACCAATGGTAAATATGATATTTTTTTAATTTAAAAGACATATAATTAGGTGAAACAGTTGCTCGTATTTGCTCGCGCTTTTGACGTGGTAACCGAGTATTAGATGTTAAAAATTAGTTCGTGTCTTTCCTTGGAGTTAAAGCATGCTTAGTACTAAATTTCATCAAATTTGGCTCAGTTATTTACTCGTGAAGGAGTAATACACAGACAGATTTACTTTCGCATTTATGTAATTATTTTATTTTATTTATTTATTTAATAAGTACACTAACAATATACATATTAATTGATGGCTTACACAATATCTAAAAAAAGAAAAACAACTTCTGATATGTACATCGATTACAAGTGTACATAACATTCACAGTGTATCGTGTCAACATATTTGTTTAAAGTTGAAATTAAAATATATTATACAATTAAAAAAAAAAATTATTTGACCTATGCTATCGTCGTTTATAAACATAATAACAAAATAATATAACAGAAAAACGAAAAATAAAGAAAACAAAAAACAAAAAAAAATATATATATATATTTTATGTTAACATATGTAGATATGGACTAGTACTAAACCAGTAATAGAAATAGACTTTAATATTGAGTTAGCGTTCAATTACTTATTCACATAAAACTCATACTCTCCCAGTCTTACGAAACAACAGAACAACAACAACAACAACAGCCTGTAAATTCACACTGCTGGGCTAAAGGCCTCCTCTCCCTTTGAGAAGAAGGTTTGGAACATATTCCACCACGCTGTTCCAATGCGGGTTGGTGGAATACACATGTGGCAGAATTTCTATGAAATTTGTCACATGCAGGTTTCCTCACGATGTTTTCCTTCACCGCCGAGCACGAGATGAATTATAAAGACAAATTAAGCACATGAATCAGCGGTGCTTGCCTGGGTTTGAACCCGCAATCATCGGTTAAGATGCACGCGTTCTAACCACTGGGCCATCTCGACTCCGAAACGTCCCGTACTAATTGCCATGATTTTCCAGCAACAGCCAGTGGCACCCTCAGCGCAGGCCCCCGCCCCACCACCGCCGCCACCGCCCCAGCCGCAGCCGCAGCCGCAGGCCCCCGTCGCGCCCTCGCCCGCCGGGCCCCCGCCCCCGCCTCCCCCGCCGCAGCCCCCCGCCGCTGACCCCACGGGACTCGCCGCGCAATTGCAGCAGGCCCGACTGAAGAGACAGGCCAAGGTATGCGAGTAATTGAACGCTACATTGATCGATA
This sequence comes from Vanessa cardui, assembly GCF_905220365.1. NCBI lineage: Eukaryota > Metazoa > Arthropoda > Insecta > Lepidoptera > Nymphalidae > Vanessa > Vanessa cardui. The sequence continues at coordinate 2,240,641 of NC_061148.1, forward strand.
GAAACACTACTAGAGGCTATGATGCCAAATAAGTATACAATGTCTACTAATTTGTCAATGACATGCAGAGTCGGATTTAAAGGTGTGGAGGCCCCGGGGCCACAAAGCATTGAGGGCCTTAGACAAACAGAAGCGTGAACACCCTAATAATTATATAATTATGAATTAATTAGTTTTTTTTATTTCAATCAGTAAGCTATGAATTGTTTCGTATTTGTATCGGTAACTTTTAAAATATTAAATAGTAACATTATTATAATTTGACTATATCTCAGTATTTGTTAACTTGCTGTAAACTGTGGCCCCCTCTCATGTGGAGGCCCCAGGGCAGTTGCCCCGGTTGCCCTCCCCTAAATCCGGCCCTGATAACATGTATTAAATCGACCAGCCCAGACGAGACATGGTCGTATCAAAACTGCGGTACTGAGTCTAAAGAAGTGACTGCGTGTACACCGAAATAGGAGTAAAAAACTTGTATGTTCTTGGCGTCGGTTAATAAACGCACGTTACGTCACATATATATATTTTTTTTATGGTATAGGTTGGCGGACGAGCATATGGGCCACCTGATGGTAAGTGGTCACCATCGCCCATAGACATTAACGCTGTAAGAATTATTAAGTATTCCTTACATCGTCAATGTGCCGCCAACCTTGGGAACTAAGATGTTATGTCCCTTGTGCCTGTAGTTACACTGGTTCACTCACCCTTCAGACCGGAACACAACAATACTGAGTACTGTTGTTTGGCGGTAGAATAACTGATGAGTGGGTGGTACCTACCCAGACGGGCTTGCACAAAGCCCTACCACCAAGTACACATATTTTACATTACATTACAGAGAATCTCAATTTAAAGTTGTAAAACGTAAAATCATGGACTTGAACGTAGGAATTAAATTTGATTTGTTTGTTTACAGCAACAGCAGACGACGGTCGGTGGTAGCAGTGGTGGTGGTGGTGGTAGCGGTGGTGGTGGTGGCGAGGCGTCACCGCCGGGCGGCGCGGGCGAGTCGGGCGGCGCGCGAGGCAACCTTCATTGCATGATGCACGAGATGCAGCGCACGCTGGCGCGACGCCGCGCCCACCTCGCGCACCTCGACCGCAACGAGGTAGCCTGCCTGCCCGGCCTCGCGGGTGACATTTGACCTCTCAACTCTCAAGCTATCTACAACGCCCGCCGTTAACTTTGCCTCTTATATGTTATGCGCCAGGAACATCCGAAACTCACACTTATTTCATGACAGTAAATAACTTGGCCTGAGAAACATGACAAAATCAAAATAAACTTTATTCAAGTAGGCTTTTATAAGCACTTTTGAATCGTCATTTTACAATTAAGTGAAGCTACCACCGGTTCGGAAAGTAGATTCTACCGAGAAGAACCGGCAAGAAACTCAGTAGTTACCATGTTTATTAAATACAATTATTTAAATTAATGTATCCTGCTTGGAAGTCAACAGGTATTAACTCCAAGATTTTTTATCATCTATAAAATCTTGTATCGAATAATATGCTTTTTCTACCAATGTATTTTTTACAAACGATTTGAATTTACTAAACGGCAAAGTTAAAAATTTCTGCGGACAATGACATGTTAGTTCACGAAGTTGGCACATTTTCAATGTAAGGGACATTGTATAAAAGTAAAGTAAAGTAACAGCCTGTAAATTTCCCCCTGCTGGGCTAAAGGCCTCCTCTCCCTTTTTGAGGAGAGGGCTTGGAACATATTCCACCACGCTGTTCCAATGCGGGTTGGTGGAATACACATGTGGCAGAATTTCTTTGAAATTTGTCACATGCAGGTTTCCTCACGATGTTATCCTTCACCGCAAAGCACGAGATGAATTATAAAGACAAATTAAGCACATGAAACAGCTGTGCTTGCCTGGGTTTGAACCCGCAATCATCGGTTAAGATGCACGTGTTCTAACCACTGGGCCAACTCGGCTTTTTTAGGGACATTGTATAGTTCACTTAAATTCATAATTCACATAAAGAAGTAAACGAAGTAGGTATTCTTAATTCTCATCGTCATATATTATCCTTTCAGGAATCTTCGACGGAGAGTTCGGCCAGTTCCACACCAATGAAGTCCTGGGAGCGATCCGCGACACTGCCTCATCGACTGCCAGCCGCGTGTAATGGCAACACACGTATGTTTTATTCGTCATATATACTTTTTCTTACCATTCTCTCATGTTCTTTAACAAAAATATATCTGCAATAGAATTATAATATATTCATATATATTTGAAGATCTTTTTTTACATTGTTTATCATCAGAAATAATGTTATTTTATTTATCCTATTGGTTTCGAGACAATTCAAAATTCGAATTGATATTCGTATACTTATGGAAAAATACATAATGACTTTGCAATTAAATTTGCCAAAAGTCATTAAAGATCTGTCAGTAACGGTAGTCGGATGTCTGACCCGTGCATGCGTTACAGCGAACACGGAGTGCGCGGCGCCGTCGCAGTCCCCGCGCTCCGCCCGCAAGCGCTTCGGTTCCGCCAGCGAGGAGACCATCCTCAAGGTACATTCATGCTAACATATTATAATGTTCCAGATTTACGTGGTCTTGATTTGTTATTAGTAATTCCGTTACATGAATAACCCACCAGCGGTGAAACGGTACGGTCGAATATGCTCCTGCTAAATAGGCTATTTGACTGGTTTTTAAGATCCATTTTATATTATTTAGTAGAGCTTAAGGAACCCAGTAAAATTAGTTTTTTTTTAATTTCTAGTACATATTAGCCGAAAAATATCATATTAAAAATTCCATATTTAAATAACGCGCGAAAACGCTACTTGGATAATATGGCGCTGCAATGGGGTCGGTGACGTCACTCTACTGTATTTTAATCTGTGGTACATATAGTAGAAAAGCAAGGTTTACAAGAAAGTGACTTCATCATAAGCTCGGCCAATCAGGAGCGTTTTGTATCACGTGACAAACGTTTGAACAAATACATTTTTATTTATTGATTTTTGAATAAATTAAGTATTATTTTCAAATTTCGTTAGTAAATAACCATTTTTAAACTCATAATATACACTGATTACAATAATTCACAATTTATTTTTCGCATTGTAATATTATAGTAATATTGAATTTGTTTTAAATCATGAACTGTTTAATAGTTTTACTAAATCAAAATCAGACTAAATCAAAATAAACAAAACAAACAAGGTTTGAAAAAAGTACTTATCTTATGTATTGTTTTAAAATTATGAATTTTAATTATATCTATGTCTCCATAGCAAGTGAACGGCGGCAATGACAACGGTTGCGCAAGCGCCGCTGACTGGGAGAGCTTCAAGCAGGACGTCATGCGCGAGATACGAACGCAAGTGGGTCAGATGAAGCGGGAGATACTAGACGGTCAGTGCACACTATTAAGCCTCTTGTTATAGCAGAGAGGCCTGTCTAAGGCCACCTCATGGTATATGGTCTCCAATGCCCATGGACATTGGTGCCGTAAGAAAATTTATTAAATGTAGAATAAGAGTAATTACTGAGTCTCTTGCCGGTTCTCGGTAGAATCTACTTTCCGAACCGGTGGTAGCGTCAGTTAAAATGGTTGTTAAATGACGATTCAAAAGTGCTTGTAAAAGCCTACTTGAATAAAGTATATTTTGATTGATTGATTGATATTGCTTAAATCGCCAAATCGCCATGAAACTAATGCTTATATGTATTATAAAGTCTTCGATAAGTTAAATTTAAGTGTTGTATAATTAAAGATTTATTAGTTTTATATAAAACATAGTGTAGCAGAGTAGTACTTACTACTAGCAAATACTATATGCAAATCGCATACCTAATAATTAATTAATTTGGTTCTTATTTTTTCAGCCATAAAGGTGGAATTCGCCCGCAGGTAAGCTAGTCGGCGCAGACACCACCGGTGAACGATTTTATATACATATACAAAGAAACCACCTGTCCATAAGTACGTTGAATTGTATAACACCAAGTTTGTATGTGAAGTTACAATATACCGATACCATGTTATATATATGCTCATTTATACAGAAATTGTTACAAAAACAGACAGATGATCGAAAAAAAGAGGTCGTATATCGACTTAAAACTACTTCAATATCGAATGATAGATATGCCATTAAAAAAAAAGAAACACAAATTCAGTTTAAAATTCTGATTCTCTAAATAAACGGCTGTGACAGACAGACGGACACATAAATGGTAAACTTTGATGTATAGTCTGTGAAATTAAATCATTAGCTACAGATTAAAAATACAATGTCTTAAGTGTTTATTAAAATGTAGTAAAAAATTGAGATCCTAGAGCTGATTGCTTATGCCCCAAAGTTGGATCTTGATATTTCCTCTCGTATTTAAAAAACATCCGTTCACCAGTGTCGTGGTCGTCTGAGTATTGTGATTGATATTTAGAGTTGCCAGTTAAAAAAAAACAACGATAGTGCTGCCATATGAAACTGGTGATTTCATTGATGGCGACGATTTCTTTGTAAGGAATAGTTTGCGCACGAGTAATGAAGCATAAAGCAAGTTGTGTTTTTTTTTAATTTTATACTTAAAAAAAATATTTATTCGGATATGTATTACCGTGTACGTAGATTTTAAGACGATATACAATTAATAAGGTTACTATTGATTTCTGAACGATATATTCTATATATATTTATAATTTTCACCTAAGAAGACAGTTATATGGTCTTTTATATATCTTTTTTTTTTTGTATTTTCTAATGCTTTGTATTTTTTTCTCAATACTAACAAAAGTATTATTTTTTCAAATCTTTCAGAAATCGATAGTATTCTAAATAAAAAAATATGTGTTATAATCAACTAGTGTCAAGTTATATCTAGTATTATTATTGTATTTATTGACTAAATACGGTAATGGCAACACAGAAGATATAAAAAATCATTTTTTTTTCTTACTGGTGTTTGTTTATATATATTTTTTTATGTAATCTGTGTTGGTATTAACCGATAATTTAGAGGAGTAAGTACTTTACAAGTGAATGTATTTAAAGCAAGTCTCTTTACGGTTGTCGGATGAAATTTTTATTTTTTTTATTTTCGTTTCTTATTCTAAAGTTGGCTTTTGCAGTAAATTGTCTTCCATGAATTTAATACGTATTAATTATTAGTACCAAAAAAGTCAGAACGTAGTTTTTTTTTTTAATATCACCTACATAATTTTAAATACATAACGTATTATGGAAAGTCATGAAAAAATTTTCGCATTTTAGTTCTGGTTAAAATCGCAAATATATTTGAAGGAGTACTCATCAGAATCTATCGGAATACTGCGTATGGTTTTAGCTTTAGAATGTTTTGCTGATATAGGCCAAACTAGATTTAAGTGCTAGACAGCGCTTTTGAAACTTTGATTTCATCCGACAAAACAGTAATTGTATCACAAGTAATGAAGGTTTTATTGAAGTACAAGTCAATATAAAGTTTGGAAATCATCGACTTGTAAGCGTCGGCGTAGCCATCTTGTTTTTATTGACATTTATGACGTCATATATATTATTTTGACGAACGAGGAAATAATATGAATTATATGATTATATTCGTTTATTATGAGTCACAATTTCTGAAAGTAATTTTCAATGTAGAAGCATTACAATAATTGATAATGAAAATAAAAATATATAAGCTTGATTTGAAAGAATTCAAAGCGTTTTTAGTATATGTTTAATTGTAATGCTTCTTATATAATCAGTGAGAGTAGAGTTGTTACAGTATTCGTCTCAGGCTACATCTGTGTTTGTAATAAACGTCACATTTTAGTTGTAAGTAATTCACTGACTGATATACCATTCCATAAAAAAACTGACAGTTTTTTTTTAATTGACATTTAAACTTTTTTTTTTCATGCATCAATAGATAATATCAAACAGTATAGTACAAAATATATCATTGATCGTTTCGATGTTTATCTTTGGATAATTGTGAATGCAATTTTAAAAAGTTGAGGATTTGTTTTTTCTAATTTGTAATTAAACTATGTTCACAAATATCTGACGATATGTACATGTATAGTTCTTTTCAATAGAATGCGTACATAAACCAATACAAAATTTATCTTTTTTTTATATATTTGATTTAATTTTGCACAGATAATGATAATTTGAGTGTTTTAATCATGTTGCTGATCACATGTCGTTTGTTTCACTTATGTAGCTCTTATATGTCAAATCAGTATAAGCCTAAAAAAAAAATCTAATCAGTAAATTTGTCAGTGACAATTTTTTTTTTTAATTATTCGGATGGATCAAGTTTGGTTTTGGATCTAATTGGAAACTAATGTTACTGTTAATGTTTAACATTACACAACAACAAAAACATCCTGTAAATATCCCACTGCTGGGCTAAGGTCTCCACTCCCTTTGAGGTTCAGAACATATTCATATTCATTACCTGTTAACTGCTAACTTACACTTTAAAAATATGAAAGAAAAATTTCGTACAAATTCTATTGATTTGAACTATATAAACAGGGCCGAATTCAGTATGCAAAGAGTGGATGCATCGTTATCTGAAAGATTTGGCTAAATATTTGTAAAGTTTTTTTTACAAACGTTTTTTGGTCAGCTCGAAAAAGAGCATACTCTTATTTATTTAATAATAAAGCGTCACTAATGATTTTATTCAACAAATCCGGCCCTGTTTATCATCACATCCGGCGTCCTAACTAATCAACATCAGAACAAATATAACGGCTCTATTCTTCATTTTCTAAATATTATATTTGGATAAATATATGAAAACTTTTTTGGATGCGTTTATTTTTTAAATTTAGAACGATGGTGCTGATATAGCATATTTTAATTCCAGTTTTTATTTGACTGACGTTGCATTTATAATGGTCTTATTGTTGCCAGCTTAAAACGCAATGCTTTAAAGTGACAAAAAAAATATAATTTAAACAGCTTAAAAGAAAGGCATTTATTGTAGTGTTTTCTGTACTCATAATATTAATCTACATAAGACTACACATAAATTTATTACAACTTTATGTATTATATTTTAATGGCAACATTCTTTTCAATTATGTTTCCTTAACAATATATTTGTTAGAAACTCTGTACTTTAATGTCGGCCATTTTTATTATTTCCCTTTCATTTGTCAGATGCGTATTTTTAAACGTTTACGTTTTAAACTTGCAACAATAATAGTTTTTCTTATTTAAAAAAAACGCGATCAATCTCATAAAATCATACATTAGTGATATATAATATATATAAAAATATATATAATATAACGTGTAAGATAAAAAATATAGTATTAAAAATTTAAACTAACCAAATTTACGTTGGTAATGACGTTTATACTAATTTTTTTTTTATTCTCATCGGTCTCAATTATGTCAAAGATTGTGTATTTATTCATAGTTTATACATATATGTAAATGATTAAAAAAAAAAAAATGCCATTTTCGATGAATATTTGAAGTCGCCTAACATTGAGCTTTTCGTTTCGTGATCGCATAAAAGCATTTTTTATAATATTTTTATTTTTTACTCTGTAATCGACGATGTTTTTAATTGTAAATTTAATATATATAGTGAGATATGTTTTATATCCTCACTGACTCGGCCGTTGCACTACCGCGCACTATTTTTAGCGCCTCTTATACTAATTTGTGTAATTAATTATTAATGCTGTATGTTTGTTTGACGAATGGTTAATTTTTTTTTTTATTAAATGATTTGTATGTTGTATCCAAATAATGGCTTTAAAATATTACCGCTGTAATTAAATGTATGTATAACTAAGATCGTGAATGCTCGCCTATTTTTTTTTTTTATTTGAGACGTTTTGATTTTTTTGTGTACATGAATAATATAAGTTTCATTCTTTAAAAGATTATAGTAAATTTTTGTTTGTGACGAATTTTGTATGATATTAAGATGATTTTTTTATTAATTAATTTAATGTTTTTGTCATCTACGGCTTAAATGTTTGTATATATATTTGATGTGTGGCGGTAATGTTGTAAGCGCGTGGTAAGTGATGCTCTAGTTAAGGTTACCACAAGACGTATGTAATTCAATTTATACTAATTGATGGTTTTCGTAGTCACTCGGATTATTGTAAATACCTACCCTTTACGAATTATATTATTTTTTGTGATCCCATTTCTTTTGTTTTTATTTTTATTTCTCCTTTAATTTTTTTTTGTAATGGCAACATTTTATAATACTGCGTACAGTACAGATTTCTTTTTTATGAATTTTTGTTTTAGATGATAGACAGTATGTTTTATAAAAGTTATAATTTATAATATTATATAACGAAATACATATATTAATTTAATAACTAGTGATTCCTATGAAACATTATTTACCGCATTCAGTCTAGAGTTTGTGTGTTATCGAAATTTATGAAAATAGTCGCGTAATCGTTATCGATATATGTTAATACGAATGAGTGTCGACCGGGTTGTAAACGCCATAGTGTTAAGAATCCTTAGAACACTGCCAATACAATAAACGATCAATTTCGACGATTCTATATTAGTTGTCAATAGTCTACTGAGATATACAATAGTAGCTTCTGGCGTTTACTACGGAGTGCTAGCTTGATGTTTGTACATATGCTGGAGTCAATAAAATGATACGTAAGACGATTTGTTTTATTTCCCATCTCCCTCTTTCACACGCACTGTGGGCACATGTATTTTCCTTCTCTTTTATTCATTATCTTATCGTACACATCCGTGTCTTCTTCTCCGCGCGGAAGCTTACGCCGCACATGTCCATATCAAACCAAAAGATTTTTCCAACACTATTTTTTTAATTTTAATGTTTAAGATTTTTTTTATGGAATCGGTTGACGGACGAGTATATGGGGCACCTGATGGTACTTACCATGACCACTTGGTCACCATCACCCATAGACAATGAAGCTGTAAGAAATATCAACTATTCCTTACATCGTCAATGTGCCACCAACCTTGGGAACTAAGATGTTATGTCCCTCGTGCCTGTAGTTACACTGGCTCACTCACTTGTACAAAGCATCAGCGCCGTAAGTAGCCTTTTCTGCGCCCTGTGCGAGCTTCTATTACTACGCCCTATTTAAGAAGACCCTTTGCCTATTTTACTGTCTCACTCACTAAAACTTAACGCAGGTTTACTACTAATGATAAACACTAAACACAAATACGCTCGTGCGCTACCAAAAAAATGAGCGCGATTTATGTTTTTAATTATACTAGCATGTGAGTACGTTTGTAGTGGAATCGAGCACTAGGGGCTCAGAGGAATCTTAATAAGAGCAAAACGAGAGTCTGCGCCCCCGAGAGTCTTCGCCCTGTGCCTGGCACCGGTGGCACCGCCCTATTTACGCCACAGCAAAGAATAAACATAAACAAACAATATACGTATTCCATACGACTTACTAAGGGAACGCTTCAAACATATTTATGATGCATAAGAAAATCATAGCTATGGAGTATTATGCGATTTGTCCAAATCATTTATGTAGAACAGAAAACCCTTCTATATAAACTCAAATATAACGATGTTAAGGTAAAACTTTTGATCTCATTGCTTTCATACTTAAGTCAGAGTCCTACCAGTTTACATTAATAGAATATAATCTTCAGGATTTATGCTAAAAATGGGTGTTTCACAAGGATCAATTATAGGTCCTTTTCTATTTCTAGTATATATAAATGGTCTTGCTGATTCTAACGATATAACCTTTCTTTCTATTTGAAATTTATTTATGATATTAATAGTTAACTCGTATTAAATAAATATACTCACAAGCTGTATCACAGTTTGTCTAGTATAGTTCTGTTAATTGATTACAATGATGTTCTAGTAAACAGATATGTCACTAACGCGCAAAAAGTGAAGACTAGAAAACGTCCTAATTGGGACGTTTGCCTTTAGTAGTTTTCATTATAATTATGCCAGTACGTTACGTTATAATACATCATAATTACGTAGTAATACGTTTTGAGTAATTAAAACATCTAGTTATCCCTTTTACTTATTGTTTTTATCGAGCTATCCTTTTTACTCGTAACGAAATTTAAAATAAACAGTCCCCGGCGCGGCACACTTTTTTCTGATGTTTAGTATGGGTATAACATATCTGTTTATTAGAATATCATTGATTGATTAGAATTGTCTTATTGCATATTAATTTGACTTTAAGGATAGAATATTGTATTTCATATGTTGGAAATAGTAGTTACTAAGTTTTTCTTAATAGAGATTAACATTTAAACGAATGTCTTCTGTATTATTAAAATGATACAACGGCTGCAATACGGACTTTAAATAGGCGACGGTGGAGGTCACGAAAACATACTAGTGTTACGAGAGTAACCTTAGCCTTCAATACGGTTTTATGGCATTTGATTATATATCATAATTTATATCACATTATTATTGAATATTATTAATATAGCAGGAGCTATTGAATTTACTTTATTATATACAATTATTATTTTAATTAATTGATCAATAATTTGTAAAACTGTAATTCATATTATTTTATATGGCATAGCATTTAATACTGGCATGTAACACTATTTCTTATTTTAAATATGATTGAGCTGTCATTATAAAACAATTGGACTATAGCGGGGCATTCTAGCAAAAGATAGAGAGATTGAAGCATCATTGTAAAACGATAATATTATTTTGGCCATCCCGAACTACTGAAATTACACAAGACAACATTACATACATGGTTCTGAGCCCGTGTAAGCAGCTAAACACTTGTGTTATAGAAAATCAGAAGTAACGACTGTGATGATTTTAAATTATGTTATTCTGATTTAGAGATGGTAACACTGTTGCATCGTGGTTGGCTGTTTAAAAAAGCCAACTTTGCTCGGCTGACCAATTGGATGACAATTGGTGTCCAAATGATGACAAATGTGTCCAACGTTGTGAGGTAAAATGTTAAAATAAATGTATTTATATCTAGTCGAACTAAGTTTGGATTTATAAAACGACGATACCACATACACCCAGACCCAAGACGACATAGAAATTAATGAACTTCACTACATCAACTCGGCCGGGAATCGAACCCGGGACCTCGGAGTGGCGTACCCATAAAAACGGCGTACAAATGATTTATCGGTGATTTTTTATACCTATCATCAAGTAGCACTTAACCGATTTTGTTACAACTTCAATATAGGAATAAATTTTTACGATTCTGATATATTACATATTTCCCACGGTAAATTCTTAAACGGTATAACGGACGATGTAAAATCAAAACAAAAACATTAAAAAAGGCATTTTTATTTAAAAGAACTGAAAATAAAATTACAAAAACACATTGCCAACATTTATAAATAATATTTAGTATCCACGTAATCTAATGCTTCAACAATCTTTACAAGAATACATTGTCATGTACATAATCACTTTTTTATAACAAAATGAGAATAAAACGCTACAAATATATCAAAAACTATTAATACGATCATCACCAGTTTTATTTTTAAAATATTTGTAGCAAAGTTTCAAAAATAACATATTCGAACACTCTTTTTAAACTTAAAACACATCGATAAATACAAGAAACAAACGAACAAAATATGGTGGTCACTGGTGTTGCCATGTAATTAAATAGCAATTTTTATATTAAAAAAGCACGAAGCGTGTTTTTATTAAATTTTATTGCACGATTTAACAACAAATATCATTTTGTGCGTAAGCACTTATAACTAAATCAACATTTATCTGTCACAGAATAGCTATTTTATATTTATATAATTTTGCTATATCGCACTTTTAAAGCAAAGTTGTGTTTATTTAAAAGACATAAGTACGGAGTTGTGATGTTTACTAACAGTAAAATAACATTTAAAAATACCAAGTATTTTTTTATATTAATTCATCTTAAATAAATATAATGTATATGGTAACCTTAAATTTCATGTGTATTGTCGTAACTTCGAAGAAATGAGGTAGAGATTTTAATAAATCCTCCATGCTTGTAACTTTGGCGTGTTTATGTTTTTTTTTAATGGTAACGTGAACGTTTGGAAATGGTTTTTAAGGTGGGCTCTAGCGATTCCTAAACTAGTCTAACTTTCGCGCCAATATGTGAGATAAAGCGGGAATAAATTTTTTTTTAGAAATTTTTATAAGGGAAACTACTTTTTATTCTTACAGCTAATATACAATTTCATATAACGTTTACATTTATAAATATATTTGTAAAAAAGCCTTTACAATGTATAAGTATAGTACATGGGTGTTGTACTTCGATATCTTAATAAATTAAATAATTTAAGTATATAGTTTTAATGTTTTGTGCTTAAGCCTGGCGAAGATCACAACATTCTTATGTTCTTGTCCGTGTAAGGTGATGAGATGTAAGCCCTAGAAATAAGAAAACAATAATTAATATTACTATCATTACGTCACTTAAGAAACATCGATTTATTACAACATAAAACACGGCTATAAATGTGCAATTTAAAAAAATTGTTATTCGAAAATAAAATGTGTTGAAATGCGTTTTAGCTACATGGGTAATTAAGGAGAGCATGCTTGCATAACGTTTAATTATAATTTTAATGTCCGATTGCTATATTTAAGAAATAATTTGTTTTGTTTACAGAATAGAAAAAAATCAAATAGGTGCAAAGCAAAACCGTCTTTATTAAAATCAAACATACATTTCAAAGTAGTATATATGTTATATATAGGAATGACTATGTATGATACGATTAGTTAATTATAGGAGCCGGACATTGACTTAACTGACAGTTATGTATGGATTATTGTGTAATTAATTATTTTATTATCTATTGTAAAATGAAGAAATGTCAATTGATTTTTCAATTTTTTTTTCTCTTATTGCATGATTGTGAAAAGGCAAAGACGGTAAATACACAGACAATTCCCATAGACAATTATATCACTTTGTTTTTTTATATAAAGATTATTAAGGCGTACTCTTAGTAGACTAGACATAGATATGCATTATATCAAGCGCTCTAGTAACTTAATTTTTTTCATAATGTCACTTCTTAAATTGTTAATGTCTGCCTAAGTATATTAAATTACATACACATACATTTTCAAGAGTTGTTAATCAATAAAAGAATGATTAACACATAGAGATGATAGGTCGAGCATTTATTTTTCAAGTCATGATAGAATGTCTATGATTAATTAATTACATAGAACGTTAAAATCAATCGCTGAAGAAATTGCTCTATCCATAAAGCAAAATAAAGTCATTAATAAAAGGACTCAATGATATGTCTATCTCATAGAGTCCACAGTTACAACATAAACATGCCACAAAAAAGGCAAACAGATTAAAAAGGCGACTACAGACTTGAGTATATTTAGACCTGAATAGCTTAGATTTTTTTGTATTTTTTTTGTGTTTTTTTTTTCTTGCAGTCTTCTTGCTTAGCTGGTTTATTCGCTTAACACTGGGAGCATGGATCTAGAAGAATAATTATAAATTATTATTAATAATGACATATATAAACAAACTATAATATAATATAGATATATTGCAGCTACAAATTTTAAATTACAAAAAACTATTTGAAGCATCTAAATGTCGAAAAAGCAAATTAAATAAGACAAGCACGTTTTTTGATGTATTGTTTCTAATGACATATCAGCCATCTTGTTTTTTTTTTTATATAGAATTACACATACAACTAAATTCATTTTAAATAAGCTGCTTTTATACTATTATTTGCATGTCAGCTTCAAAATATTAAGAGAATACAATTAAATTGTTTTTGCTATGATTATTATAGAATATTAATCTAGTTAGATTTGTAACACTAGTTTGAGCTGCTTATAAGATTTGGTATATAATTTCTATCGTATGTAAATATAGCGCTTTGTAAAGATATGAACACATACAAAAAAACGGTTCTGTAAATAATAATAACTCTTTTCTCTTATACTCTCACAAACAATATGAAGTTTTGATGAACGCGCTAAAAGTATCATGGTATCCCAGATAATATCCAAATTAGCACAAAGGCCTACCAACAATAATTCAAATATTGACAACAAGTAACTTTAGTTTTAAAATAAATTTACAATATTTCACACCTGACAATAAAACATTGATCTAGACGACACTAGCGCAAAATTAAAACACATACACGAATTTAAACAAACATTAAATTCAACAGTAAAACTAAGTCTTTCAATAATATTTAATGCAATTATTATTCTTTCATTTTCACATAAATTGTGTGATACTATAAATTATATTTTTTTTTTAAATAGTGCATGCGCTAGTCACGTCACTGTAACATATAATAGCATAGAGATGAACGATCATGACAAAACAATTATATCTTTTAATTATTCATATATGAAGTTTTATCTATAAAACATTTAGTTATGACACTGTCACTCTATGTGACATCTGTCAAAATAGATTTGTATTTGATGATTGAATTATATCGAATCTTTTTGAGAATCGAATGAATCATTCATATTATAATTAATTAGATATTTATTCATATTCGTTCACCTCGAGACAACTATAAAAGCGTTTTATTATTATATGAACTAAATGTACCTTCCATTTCCAAAACTATGGGAATGGGACCTTGGCAGCATTGAAAATTAAAATATTCGTAAGCAATATAGCGGAAATGAAGAGGAAATACTGTTTACGAGATACACTTTATGGGAGAGATACGTATTTATAATGACATGTTACTATATCAGAGAACTCTACTGAGATTAATTATAGTATAATATTTCTAAGCTATTATTTAATATGACAGTACTAAACAAACTAAGATAAAAATAGAGAGATGGCAATATGTTTTCTCTCGTTCTCTTCATATATGTCAAAAACATTAAGAAGACATTTAGGCCTGTCAAATTAGATCAAGAGATGCACGGAAGAAATTAAAAAAAAAGTAAGACTGAATCAGTATCAATAAATTTAGGGCATTCGATCCTTCAAACTGATCGTAGAATGTTTGAATGAAAACTAGGAAGTTTCAATGATATATTTTAATCTCTGTATGTCTGATACATTATTATAAAGTTTGAGTTTTTAGTTGTTATGAAAGAATAGGTTCTAGCTATCTATCTATGTATTATTATCTATTCAGTTGAGTTCTCTAATCATTATAGATTCGGATCTCGTAAACTTTAATGTATGTTTTAGCCGCTCATTACAAGCAACTTTTAAACAAAAAGTTGTTTATCATTCGTAAAATAATCAATTACTAGGAAGCATGATTACTACTTAGTTTTTTGTTTTTTTTTTTAATATGTTTACAATGAGAATATTGAACTAACCGTGCTAATTAAGAATTGATATATATAGAGCTATATTGAATTACAATTTTATTTCTAAATAATGTAGGCAAATAATTGTACAACACACATTTTTACAATTGTAGAATTTGAAATAAACAACATATATCTGAAACAATGCTGTTTATAAGATTCTCCATCAGCACGATATCAAACTATTTAAACTAGTTAATACCAGATTTCATTTAATTCATTTTATCAAACAACAGATGATAAAATATATTTTTAATATATTAAAAATCGATTGAGAAAATCGATATTAATCGATTCCAGTGAAATCTGGTTTGTCGCACACTTACCATACATTGGTTACATTCAATATATACAAAGCATGATATATATTATAATATATGTAATGTGTATGGATTCTAGCTAGCTATGTCTTTGGTTACCATTACATGTCGGACTCGTATTCATTGGCAGGCAACCAGATAAAATAAAATGTATACATAAATACATACATTAAATAAATTCAACGAATTTATTAATTTAATCTGTTGAATTGTTATTTTTCATTTTGACAGATCATTTGGCGCCAATATTAGATGTCACTTTTAATGGTTTATCAATCCCTATTTACAGTATATCAATTATATTTAATACTTTCAAAACAACCTATTTGCTTTATTTAAACCATATCTTAATAATAATTACCTGTAATAATAATATTCATAAGAGAACATTAAAACTTTTTAAGTACTACAGTATTAATAATTATTATTTTTGCCTATAATAATAATATCACGTATTAAACTCACAGGCGTGTGTTGTGTTCGACCAATACATCTCATTTACAGCAACCTGGAGCACCGAAATTGTTGCCATAATAAATAAACATACTTACAATTGTACACAGGTATATACATCGTAGGCTGGAGCACACATATTACTTACTATGGACATATCAGAACACTATCACGTGACCAGTAGAGCAGGCACCGACGAATCATAGTACAGCTTTCAGTGTGTTTATACTCACAGCTCTATGTATGTGTGTAGCAGATCACGTGGCTGCACCAATGGCGCCTGTGTGTCACAGGTCGGTGTGTGTGTCACCGACGAATCATAGTACAGCTTTCAGTGTGTTAATACTTACAGCTGTATGTATGTGTGTAGCAGATCACGTGGCGGCACCAATGGCGCCTGTGTATAAACAGGTCGGTGTGTGTGTCACCGACGAATCATAGTACAGCTTTCAGTGTATTTATACTTACAACTGTATGTATGTGTGTAGCAGATCACGTGGCGGCACCAATGACGCCTGTGTATCAGGTGTGTGTGTGTGTGTGTATGTGTGTGTACTCACAGCTCCATGTCGTGCACGGTGGAGCGCGCGCAGGGCTCGGGCACGCGCACGTGGCAGTGTTTGTGCACGCGCATGCGGCAGTCGCGGCACTCGTAGCCTTGCTTGCCGAGGCGCCGCGCCACCGTCTTGTGGCAGACCTCGCATACTGTGCCACTGGGGACAAGCATCGTCAGTAACTGTCAAGTTTGTTAAGCTTGCGTCAGATACGGTAGTTGCAAAGTTCTGGCGCAGGTTTTATTTTTATGATCATCAGGATCATACAGAGGTAACAAGAGTAGGTAATCAAACTGAGCGACTGCCTCCACTAAACCACTTGAGAGTAGAATCTAAATATTCAATACACGCTGCTTGATCCACTATAGTACAGTGCTTAGTAGTAATACTTACTATGTCTCTCGAAATATATCATCTAGAGAAAATTTAAGTTTTATTGTATGAAGCACATCTGTATGTTGCTTTTCACGGTCAAGAGTTTTTATTATTAATTTTAAACGACTAATTATATTGTTATTTTCTTCTCACATATGTCATTAAAATAAAACGACATTTAGTTCTGTTAGAGTTATCAAATATATCTCATCGTAAAAATAGTAATTTGTTTATTTTATTAAAAATAATTATGAAATTACTTAAAGTTTTTATTTTTTTTTAAAGTAAAGACTAAATTATTCCATAATAATAACTTACCCGCTAAGATGTTTAGCGATGAAAGTATGTTCATTATAAATGTGCAGTTTCACGCCCTTCCGCCGCCATCTTGATCTCTGTGCGACTGTCAGCGGTACCAAGTAGTGTTTCTTAATACCGGCCTCTATGGTCTCCAAAACCAGGGTGGAGGCCTCATGGATGAAGGTACGAGCTGATGCTGTACTGAATCCGGAGACTTCGCTAAGGGACGATCTACTGGGTTATTTTTTGTAATGGTCACATATGATATGAATGATTTGATTTGTGAAATAGTTTTGGAAAATATGTAATTGGTAAAAAGTTGGACATTTTGAGTTTGACAGGACAAAACATATGAATTGGCAATGATATATGTTGAAGAATGAAATGTAGAAAAAAGAAAGTTGATCGAAGCGTTAAAAGGGGAGAATAATTCAAGAAAATTCATGCATTTTAAAGAAAATTAATTATAGAGAATGATTATGACAAACCAATGTTACCAGATTGCAGAGTGCGTTTATCCCCAGCGTGAGTGTTGCCAGATGAAAAAAGAGAAAAATTCACATTTAGTGCTTAGTTAAAAATATATATTCGCCGTCTATATATATTATGTATATAAATTATTGTTTTATTTTCTAAATTACGCAGTACAGCCTTTATTTTTGTTATTGAGCTTAGTAACTACATTTCAATCGTAAGTTAATATTGTTTTAATTAATATTCGCTTGTTAGTGCAAAATCATCACAAATTTTGAATTTAGAAATGTCTATGATATTTCATTTACAAATAATCATCAATAATAAGCTGTACATAGTAAAAGCCTTTTAAAAATAAACGATTAATCGAATCGAATATAATTTTTTTTTATTAAATTTTAGAGTAAAATGTTTTTATAGCGATGGCAACATTGATTAAGTAACGTCAAACAGAACTACGTTAGTGCATACCTCCTAGATGTCCTCGACTCGTCTCCGGACTGCGCGGGCGATGCTCCCGCGGAATATACATTCCTATTTGGCAGTGTTAAGGCTTTTTCTGTAAAATTAATTGAACAAATATTTTACAAGACCGATTTCGCAGTAAGAACAAGAATTTTATAAAAGAATGGTCTTCGTAGAGTTTTAGGTAAACTGATGACAACTAATTTGTAAGTTGACCAATTAAAACTCTTACATATTGTTATTCTGTTAATGAAATTGCATGAAATTTACAAGTTTGGAGTTTCGAACTGACAATTTAAGAGAGTTGAAAGCCCGGTTAGCTGTTATATCTTTCCAATCTGGGGGAATGCAGTCCTGTTGGAATAGTATAATACCATATAATAATGCTCTGGCTATACTATTATATGTGCAGTACCAAGACTTATACATCATTATAATTTACCATGACTGTTTCTCTCAGCGCTGATGCTGCGTATCCGTTGACTTTCCGTCTCCGCGTCTTGTTCTAGGGACTGGCCACGAGTTCGCGACCGACCCAATCTGGAATTATATTTTCATTAACTACGTTACAACAACAATCTGTAAAGTTCCCACCGCTGGGCTAAGGGCTCCTCTCCCTTTGAGAAGAGGGTCTGGAACATATTACACCATGCGGTTCCAATGCGGGTTGGTGGTATACAAATGTGGCATAATTATTATGAAATTAGACAGACGCAGGTTTCCTCACGACATTGTCCTTCATTGATCACCACCCCCTCTCTAATGCTTTCTCTTTCTCACTCACACATATAAATATCCTCCATTTAATAATAAAAATTCCATCTTCCATTATTAAAAATTAAATTGACCTATTTTTAAAAGAATAACAGTTCTTACCTCCTTTTAATGGTTCCAAAGAAGTCGCGTTTCCTCTTTTGCCTCGGCACGGGTTCTGGGGTTGCTTCCTGGTTCACGAAATCTCCTTGCTGCTAGCAAATAAGCACAATAATTATAAATGCTGTAATATTAAACAAAAGAGTTCGTATGTCATCGACAACACAAAATTTATAAGTCTAAGTAACTCATTATTAAAAAAAATTACCATTGACTTATATAAATATACTTATATAAATATACAATGTCACAGATTAAAAATATACGTACGCTAATAATAACAGAATAATACGAGTATAGTTATTCTAACTAAAAGAGGACAAAAGGTAAATAAACAACATGGAGTTTAATTGACACGATATCTTAAATAATCTATTATAATCATTATTGTTTTGCGTATGGATTGCATTTTAAATGTCGAAGAAACTGTTATAGAAATTAACTAAAGTAAAATTAAAGTGGAGACAAGAAGTTAAGTAGAATAGTGTTGTAATATTAATAAAGATATATTAATAAAGAACCGTTAATAGTACAATATAGTTTAGCAATTTGGAAATTGAATTAAAAACGCAAATCGAAGTTTTGTTTATCTTGATTCTTTGCATGTGTATAAGGTTGGTATATGATATGTCTTATATAACAAGACTTGGACGCTGTTTATCCAATTACCAGCATTTGTGATATTTCTTAAATTTTCTGGAGAAGTTTTTCATGAAATTCACCTTATTATAACTCGCTACTAGATGGCGCTATATTGACTTCTATAATATGTAAATTATCGCTGTTATATCTTATATATAACATCTATACTAATATTATAGATGCGGAAGTAACTGTGTCTATCTGGCTGTCTGTTCTTTTATGGCAAAAACGAGAGCAAAGCTGCGGGCGACAAAAGGTATGTCTGATACGATATCACCTTTTAGAATGGAACGCCTTATCACGACATCTGACGTCTGTCAGTACCGTCAACAAGAGTGCCGTTTTTATGTAACTTTTCCATATATTAATTTAATATAAATTTTGATTGAAATTACTACTAGGAATAATGTTAATGTGATGATCAGAAAATTGTATGAAAGAGAAAGAGATATGTGCTATACGTATTTTTATTTATATTTTTCAACCTATGTCATGTTTTCTGAGTTGAAAATCATATATATTATAATTGTTTGTTATCGAATGCAATGAATCCAAATTATGTATTTAATGCAACTAATATTTTATTATTAATTTTTGAAATAAAGCTCAAGGCTTAATAGGTAAGGCTGAAAAAAACAAGGTTTCATGCAACATTTAAAAAAGAAAAAAAATCACACTTTTACCATCTCTGTGTCTCCATTAGCTTTGGCGCCATTTTCCTTTATCCTCACACTTTTGGCGGGAGATTGATTAGGAGTGGGGTTTTTCTCTTTAGGTTTATCTATGGTCTCAAGGTTGTTATCCATAGCTTCTCTTTCAACCTCGATGAATTTGCCGGAGTCCGTTAATTCCACCTTTTTAGGGAGTTTTTTTTTGTTAGTATGACAACACTTCACACGGGGATGACAGGAATTTGAGATTTTTAAACAAAAAAAAAAATAAAAAGATTTTCAGAACTATTAATTTTGTTATTTGATTATAATTATTAAATTAATTAATTTAATTGCGAAATATAAACCTAATTTAATATACTTAATTTCTATATTAAAAATCTCAAATTTCTATAAAAAAAAATTAATAAAGAGAAACAAACATCATGCTCAAAGAGGTTATTAGTTATTATTTCGTTCAAGACTTTAAGGGCAATAATTACATGAAGATATTCAGGCAAATGTCGTATCAATTATTGTTTAAATGCAAGGGAATCTCACCTTTATCGACTTCATCGGCTCCTGCGATGTTTCAATTCCACACAGGCATGCGAAAACAAAATCAATCATATGTTAATTAATATCTAAATAAATCACAAACAAATTTATTGCACACTAGCTTAAATAATCATTCAATTGACTAAACTTCCTAGGAGAGCCTAAAGCAGTGTATAATATGAACTGTAAATGTTTTTGTGAATGATATTCAGGAATTTCTTTGAATTATTCCGTTTAGTGAAACGACTATTATACGACACAACTTAGATGTAGCATCGGCAAATTCAATAAAACCGTTTTGTGCCGATTTATACAACCAATAGATATAGCTCCCTATCGCGCCATTCGACGCTATTCGTCGCTATAGATTCTCGCGTCAATTCAACCCGAGACAGCAAATCGACGTGTCACATTGACGAATATAT
The DNA here is from genome assembly GCF_905220365.1 of Vanessa cardui. Classification (NCBI taxonomy): domain Eukaryota; kingdom Metazoa; phylum Arthropoda; class Insecta; order Lepidoptera; family Nymphalidae; genus Vanessa; species Vanessa cardui. The sequence goes on from NC_061148.1 coordinate 2,262,027, forward strand.
TAGGTTATATGATATGATATTACAAGTTATTACGTTTGTGTAAAGATCATATTCACACAAGAAAGTAATATTGATAATTTGGGAAAGCGTACTTAATTCGGATGTGATCGGTCTTACGAATTTTGCCGATGGTACATATAAATTGTGTCGTACTATAGACTGTTGTTAGCTAATTAAACTAGTTGATTGTGACAAATACATTATTATTACTTAAAATATGAAATAGAGCAAATAAATTATTTTTTATTAAATGATTCAGCAGATCATCATCGTGTCTGAAATGAAATGTTTGATATGATATAAAGGTTCTTATAATCGTAAAAGCTTACTAGCGACCCAGAGCTGTGATGGCCCAGTGGTTAGAAACCGTACATCTTAACCGATGATTGCGGGTTCAAACCCGTGCAAGGAAATCATCGTAAGGAAACCTGCATGTGTCTAATTTCATCGAACTTCTGCTACATGTGCATTCCACCAAACCGCATTGGAACAGCGTGGTGGAATATGTTCCAAACCCTCTCCTTAATGGAAGAGGAGGCCTTTTTTCAGCAGTGGAAAATGTACAGGCTGTTAATTTACTTTACTACTAGTGACCCACCTGCTTCGCACGGGTGTAATGCTGTTACTAAATATACTACAGAATGTCTTATAACGTTCACTGATTAGACGATACAAAACGCTACGTAGTATCTCTCAAAAACATGTATGTATTTATTTATAACATCAGTTTAGAAACCTCTTAAATAATCAGCATTTCTAAGAATTATACATAAAAAAACTCCCTGAATCAATCTATCTATTAAAAAACCGCATATCTATAAATCTAAGATCTAAGCATACACAGGGACAGTGGTAAGCGACTTTGTTTTTATCCTTAATGATAATGATACAAATTGTTCGAAATGTTAGAGATACATAATACTTGGAATGACAATGTTGATGATTGACAGCTAGTCTGCTAGTAAATTCCTGATATTTTCCCGAAAGGAAACCCTTATGAATACTCAGATGGAAATCCTACAGGTGTCTCAAGTGAGAACTAGATAATAATTTATCTGAGATGTTTAATTTCCCTAATATATTGCAATTGGTAATACTTATACTGGATTATCTCTGCTAAAAGAAGAAATAAATGGAATTCTCTGGTATGAAACCCTGAGGGGCAGTAAGGATGTTCACAAATTAAAATGTTTTAATTTCACTAAATTCGTTGGTTACAATTTATTTTTGCGGAATAAATAAAGCTATATTATTATTATAATATTGATAAATCATGAAAGATAAATAAATAAGTATTTAATTTAAAAAATATCTTAGGTTTTCAAGTGAGCTGTATCGCATTTGAGAGTTTAGAAATAATTCTTTGTTGAGCTGTTTGAGTAAGGATTTAAATGTTACATACTTCTGATAAATTAACATCAGCTAATAATATAGCTAATTATATCAGCTTCTCGTCTTATTAAAGCTTTTGATTGTAATATATATTTTATGATTTTGCATAATATTGCTATATATTTTGACTATTTTTGGACGAATAGCGGAAAGAAAAACCTATTCTAATATATTTATTAGCTACCGATATATCGATTTTAATGCTAGTCTCATAGTTTTTGTTGTCCTTGCAACTTTAACAATGTCTAAGGTTCTTGTTTGAGAGCTCCCATACAATACATACCCGTTGAACGGAGTGTATGATGAGAGTGGATTTGTTGGCTGCACTGGTCGGACTCAGCTCCAGTTCCCGGAGAGCTGACTCCGTGAGCTGGCTGGCATCGTGTCCTGGACAGATAACGAGCATTTCCACATTGTCCAAATTAGTCGAGATGGCCCAGTGGTTAGAACGCGTGCATCTTAACCGATGATTGCATCAAACCCAGGCAAGCGCCGCTGATTCATGTGCTTAATTTGTCTTTATAATTCATCTCGTGCTCAGCGGTGAAGGAAAACATCGTGATCAAACCTGCATGTGACAAATTTCATAGAAATTCTGCCACATGTGTATTCCACCAACCCGCATTGGAACAGCGTGGTGGAATATGTTCCAAACCTTCTCCTCAAAGGGAGAGGAGGCCTTTAGCCCAGCAGTGGGAATTTACAGGCTGTTGTTGTTGTTGTTGTATTTCAAATTAAGACATGATAACCCAGTCTTCAGTTGGCTTATTGAAATAACTCCCCTCCATATTGTAGCAGCAAATGTTATACCCAAACAGTAAGAAGTCACCTTGGTCCATATAAATAAAAAATTAAGACATACTTAATTCAGGTAGGCTTTTACAAGGACTTTTGAATCATCATTTAACCACCGGTTCGGAAAGTAGGTTTTACGGAGAAGAACCGTCAAGAAACTCAGTAGTTTCTCTTTTTCAACATATAAAATACAGTCATGTTAGTTAATTACAATTATATATGTATGTAATTTATCCTGTCTGGAAGTCAACAAGTTCATACTTGTTAATTAATATTCCACGCTTTTTATCGTCTGCATAATCTTGTACTGAATAATTTGCCGTCTATACCAATGTATTTTTTACAAATGATTTAAATTTATGGAACGCCAAAGTTAAAAATGTCAGTCTACTGAGACTTGACATAGTATTTAAGACGCTATGTTAATAACATAGTGTCATAATGTTCGCTTTGATCGCGATACATGTAGCATTTAAAATGACATCTATTGTAATTATTCCAAAAATAATAATAATCTATCGGTTTCCTCAACAGTCTCTCACCGTTCTGCTGGAAGGTGGTCTTGGTGGTCGTGGTCAGCCTGCCCTGCGGAGTGACGGTGCGTAGACTCTCCTTGATCTTGAAGGGTTTCGACCCTATGTCTGGGATGTCTGCGCCCTCGATGAACAGGAACTGAGAAGGAATTGTCACGTTATTTCATTTTCTAGAAACTGTACCACCCTTTTAGGCTGAAACCTTTGCATTTATTTATGTATTTAAATGATTTTATCGACCACCATTAAGTAAAGGAAACAAAAGAAGGTCTCAATGCCTGTAGACATTCTCTGCTAGTCAACCTTTAGGTCAAACAGAAAGCCCAGAAAGTCATTAATAATAATTGATGTAAATAATTGACGTAATATACGTAACAATATACATACTTATATATTATAAAACAATAAAAAGAAAACATTTATATACACACATAAAGAAAATATGTATTTCTTGATGTGACTATTGGTTTTTAGCTATATAGGAATATATGCTGACGAACTCACCTCCACAGTGAGGCTCCCGCTGACGTCGTGCTCCTCCATGGGCCTGGTCTGCAGCCCGATCTGTTGCCTCTGAGAGGGCGCGGCCAGCAGCTCGTCTATTCCCACCAGACCCAGACCGAGGAACCTGGGGAAAAGTATATTGTTTCATGAATATCATATCTACGAAATTTACCATAAAATTTTATGATTTTCTTGAAATGTCGATTTCAGAATATTGAATAAAAACTAAGAGACTAAAGAAAAATTGGTTGCCTGTAAAGTCGGTATACGGGCGAAAGTTTTACGTGATAACGACTTTGAGTGGTAAAATAATTTTAATGTGAATATTCATTCGTATAGTAGGAAGGAGGATGAAATAATAGTAACAATTTAAAACATTTATTTATATAGAATCTCGCACTGAATTTCATATTAACAAAATTTTATTTTTACCTTTACACATACATACGTATTTATATACAAATATACATACAATAACTTGCAATACATTTGCGTACAATGAAACATTTACTACAATGTCTGTCTCTCTCGCTCTTAGGCGGGCTAACCATGCGCGAGTGGAAGGCACGCGTGCCTCTCACTCGCTCTCATTGTGAACGCATAACGTAACGGAAGTGTCACCCGGCAAACTAATTTATAAGACGTTGTCACGTCAAAATTCCGTACTTTTGAAGACCGAGATCAGTTCTTATAGGATTTGACGTCTCAAGGGAAGTTGAGTTTAAAGACATACAGTATCTTTAACTGAACTCGTCTCTCTGGAGAGAGATTACTGTAGTCCTGATCGTTCAAGAGGACAATTTTATGAACTTTTTTATTTATTATTTATTTATAAGGACAACTTACAAAACATACACCATTTGTAGGTTTTAAAACAAAGGTAATTACATTTTTAGCTAAGTGTAGTTTCAATTAAAAGTCTCACGGCATGGAAAAGGACAGTTTTTTTTATTAACCTAACAATAAATAACTGCCGATATCGCGTTTGCATATTTATTTATTTTCTTACGTTATAGTGACACCATTGTATATATGGGGGTAAACGCAAAGCAGAAGATTCCCGATGGAAACTGATTACAACCGCCCATGGACATCTGGCTTTTACCTAACTACTCACTAACATAACATAGTTAATTATATGTTATATGTATACCTGTGTTGTGAAGTCGTGTTTCCGGGAGAGGGAGGACTACTGCGGTCGTATACTTCGAAGAGCAATTCCGCTGTTTGAGGAGAGAGATCACTGGAAACCAAATATAAGTGTTTATATAACAAAATATTTCAGTTAATAAAGAATTCGCCTAAATATGACGACTGTGTTACATATTCTAGTGTAAAAGAACCGTGAACCAATTTGAGTTGGACAAAGTAAGTTGGCCAAAGCGTTTCGAGATTGGCCAAACATTGGTTACTTGTGAAACAATATTGGCTATTGGAAAAACTAATACACACATCAAATGTAATTGTTATTTCAATAAAAAATCTTATTATTATTTATTTGATGCCTATAATAAATCAGTATTGCTTGATAGGTGAGTTAACATTCTCATTTCATAAGAGTTTTTTTTTATGGTATAGGTTGGCGGACGAGCATATGGGCCACCTGTTGGAAAGTGGTCACCATAACCCATAGACAATGACGCTGTAAGAAATATTAACTATTCCTTACATCGTCAATGTGCCACCAACCTTGGGAACTAAGATGTTAAGTCCCTTGCGCCTGTAGTTACACTGGCTCACTCACCCTTCAAACCGGAACACAACAATACTGAGTACTGTTATTTGGCGGTAGAATAACTGATGAGTGGGTGGTACCTACCCAGACGGGCTTGCACAAAGCCCTACCACCAAGTGAAGAAGTTGGACCATCTAAGCTCAATTATAGAAGAAAAAGCGTGGATACCACTTATAAGTACTCGGGAATAGGATTTAAAAGGTTTCACTGCTATACAAAATTCGGTTCTTAAAGAGTTAATTTGGATCTTCTTCTACAACGCTGCTCAAATGTGGCTTTTCACGATGTTTGCTCTCACAATCCAAGACTTAAAGCAGATTGGTGCTTGGTCGTATATGAAGTATCTTTTGGTTTATATTCACGTGTTCTCTGAGTACTCACAATAGGAAATGTTCCTCCCACTGCGGACTAGTGGTGTCCTTCTTGAACGCGGTCTGATTCCTTTGCGGAGGCTCGTCCATCTCGACCACGCAGTAGGGGGCAATACACCCAGTCTTACCTTTAAGATAAATAATTTACTGTTACACAAGCTATCTGTCAAAGTCACACGAGTATAATAAGGGTCTATGTATAAAATTTCGATTCAATGGCAAACCAAAATAAAAAATCTTGATTTTTACCAGATGGGAAATTTCTCCTTTACTTTAGTGTGCATGATTGTACATTAAAATACGTTTCGTGGTTTAAAAGATCTAAGCTATTACTAGAATAACTATACAATTGTTAGGATAAATTTCTTATAGAATCGCACTTTTAATGGCCAAATTTAATCCTGGCGATTGAAAGGTTAGAGAAAAGGCTTATAAGGTCGAAGAAACGTTACTAAGTGCACTATACTTTGATCTTTAAGGTTATGTTATACTCACCACCAATATCCTTGGCCCCCACCACTTTCACTAGCAGCCGCTTGTCTCCGAGCAGTTGGATACATCCAGCTGTGGAGTTCGGTGTTGAAGTGTACATCTGACGGTCTTGATGGAGCTGGAAATCAATGCATAGGCTTTTGAGTTTAACATTACTTTTTAATATGCTTTATTTAAAAGAAATAATGAGAAAGAATGTTGCTATATGTAACAATTTTAACCTCTTTGACACTAACAGATTTTGAAGTATTGGTAAAAACTTTTAATTTTATATTCATATTTACGGAATAATTTCTATACCAAATTATGAATGATGAAAGAGTTGAATATATTTATTGTAAGTATTGGCCTGCCTAATGGCAACACAGGGAAATTTACATCAGTGGGCAAATTCTTGGGCACCATATTTTCTTATGTCAAACGCCAAAATTAATAGTAAAAATTGTAATCGATATAACGGCAAAAACTTTAAAATTAATAGTACACATTTTAATCGATATTTACATTACGATCAGTCTTCTCTGCTTCCATACAGATGGAAAGACAGATATATTACTACAAAATGCCTTAAGGTAATTTGAATTTCAGGAACGAAAAGATCGCCTCCTGTCTATTTCTTATTCATATAAAATATTTAATTAATTTGACAAAAAAAGACCCACTGATTTTCTTTCGCCGTTTCAGGTCAGGGTGTTTATTTTTCCGAACCGGTGGTAGTGTTTAATGTGACCATCAATAAGTAAGTGTAATGCTTCTATATTGAATAAAGGATTTTGAGTTTGAGTTTGAAGTTTGAAGTCCCATTTGGGCCGTACCATGGAGTCGTAGTGTAGCGGCAGGCGCGGCGCGGCGTCGGGCAGGTGTCGGCGCAGGCGTGGGCAAGTGGGGTAACCCGAGAAGTTGAAGAATAGGTGCGTGTTACGCAGCGCACTGACGACAATGTCGCTGCAACACAATAAGCCCTCATTGGAAACTACACAGCGGATATAGTAAAACTTGTAAATATCACAGCTGATTAAAATGTTGAACAACATTTGACGACCTCCGTGGTCGAGTGGTGTGTACACCGGTTTTCATGGGTACGCCACTCTGAGGTCCCGGGTTCGATACCCAGCCGAGTCGATGTAGATTACCATTAGTTTTGTATGTTGTCTTGGGTCTGGGTGTTTGTGGTATCGTCGTTACTTCTGATTTCCATAACACAAGTGCTTCAGCTTCTTACATTGGGATCAGAGTAATGTATGTGATGTTGTCTCATATTTATTATTTATTATTATTATCAATGCGACTAACGCAACAGTCGCAGACTTGCGCTCGGCAGCCAATGGGCGAGTGTGACGTCATGTCTGCAGTGATGGGGGCCCGGGTATATAACCCGACAGGCCCCACTTGCTCTCTTCTCCTACATTTTCAACGCATAAAATTGTAAATGGTAATACGTGGTCTTGCTCATAAATTAAAATATATTAACCAGTCTATGGACTTTTATTACGTCCCAACAATCACAGCTGATTAAAATGTTGAACAACATCACACCCAAGTCAAGACTCAAGATAACATAGAAAACTAATGAACGTTTTCTACATCGACCGGGAATCGAACCTCGGAGTGGCGTACCCATGATGACACTACTCGGCCACGCAGCTGAGTTCGTATAGCACACAAGGTTACGTTCAGAGATTATGGAACAATTTATTTATTACACCAACAAAGTATTCACTAAATTCAAGTATAAAAACATACAGACTAAATGCAAATAATGCCTTAATTATCGGTAATACTTATATTTACACCTAACAAAATATTAAAAAATATAATATTACGTGCGAACGACAGCTAAACTATAAAATAACCGCAAACTGGAAAAAGCATCGATTCACATACTCGTGTTTCAAATATGACTTAATTATTTTTTTTAAAACTTCCAAATGTTGCCATTATAAACATCAATATCTAATTTTTTTACAATACGTATAGTATATATTTATATTTTATTAGTATATATTTTTTTGACTCTGACAACATTAAGTCTTAAACACATATAGTACGACACAACTTAGATGTAGCATCGACAAAATTCGTAGTATCACATCCGAATTAAGTGCGCTCTCCCAAATTGACAACATTTATTTGTTATATGAATATGATCTTTACACAAACGTAATAACTTGTAATATCATATGACCTAATATATTCGACAATTTGACACGTCACTGACGCGAGAATCTATAGCGACGAATAGCTTCGAATGGCGCGATAGGGAGCTATTTCTATTGGTTGTGTAAATCGGCAGTAATCGATTTTATTGAATTTGCCAATGCTACATCTAAGTTGTGTCGTACTATATGTGTTTAAGACTTAATGCTGTCAGAGTCAAAAAAATAATAGTCCATAAACAATTACAGATGATTCCATATCGACTGGTCAGTCTTATTTAATTTACGATAAGAAGAATATCAAAAAACATTATGTATACAGAAAACACATAAGTTTAATGTACTATTGTATTCTTAGTAAAATTTTTTTTGTAAGCGATGTGTATTTCTAGTAGCTTTTGATTAGCATATAAATGTGCAAACTTTTATATATAATATATACAAATATATAGAGATAGTTACAGATAATTAATTTATCTGTTATGATTCTGTTTTACGAAGAGCATTTAAGTCGACAAACCAAGTTCTCTTTATACCCCAGGTGCATAAAATGCAATTCAGTGATTCATCATTTTATTTAAAAAATATATATATATTTCAAATCTGGAGGGAATTGGCAATCTATGTTTGATACAGGAACATTTTTAACTCACCAACATGTATAAATAGTTAAAGAACATATCAATACTCAGACCCCTATTTCCCAAGTGCCTAGGGCCCCGCGATAGATAGGGGCCTCATATAAAATAAATAAATGTAATATAAATATGTGGTTGTTAATAAAAGTAAATCTATAACCTTATTTAACTTCTTTATTTATCTATTCTAACAAAATAGTGCTCTGTCAGTCATAGGGGCCCCATTATCCTAATATGCACAGGGCCCGAGATAGATTAAAGAAGGACCTGTCAACAACAATATCATGTATATTCACAGTAACATTGATCACTTTGATAAAATCAGTGATAATCATTGTATATGCACTAGAAGTAAGGATAAGCTTATAACGCCAAGTTTCCGACTCCGCAAAGTCAATAAATCTTTCTTGGGGCAAGGTATCCATTTCTATAATAAAATTCCACAGACATTTTTAACTTTGCCGTCTCGTAAATTCAAATCGTTTATAAAAAATACATTGATGAAAAAGGCGTATTATTCGATACAAGATTTTGTAGATGATAAAAAAGCGTGGAATTAATACCTGTTGACTTTTGATTGAAAAAATGGAGTATTAGTAGCGTTGGGTATTTACCTAATTAGCTGTTGTAAGTCGCTCTCAGCGGCGTTCGGCCTCAGAGGGCCCACCGGCGCGAGGGCTACTTTGACGTCTGGCCATCCGTCACATTTCAATTCACCAGTCAGCTTGTCCGTGATACATATGACGTGGAGACGAGCTCGGAATCTGAAAATCAATTCAAAAAGCATAACTTATTGAATAGGCTATTTGACTGGTTTTTAAAATCCATTTTTTATTATTTAGTAGAGGTTAAGGAACCCAGTATAAGTTGTTTTTTTAAATTCTAGTACATATTTGCCGAAAAATATCATATTTAGATAACGCGCGAAAACGCTACTTGGTAAAATATGACGCTGCAATGGGGTCGGTGACGTCAATTTGCTGTATTTTAATCTGTGGTACATATAGTGGAAAAGCAAGTTTTACAATGAAGTCATTCATCATAAGCCCGGCCAATCGGGAGCGTTTTGTGTCACGTGACAAACGTTTGAAAAAATGCATTTTTATTTATTGATTTTTGAATAAATTAAGAATTACTTTCAAGTTTCGTTAGGAAATAACCATTTTTAAACTCATAATATACACTGATTACAATAATTCACAATTTATTTTTCGCATTGTCAAATAGCCTATTATTGCAATTTCTATACCCAGAAATGCACATAACAGAGCCCCAAGGGACCATTCATTCGAGTGGTGGGTTGATTGAGATGAGTATACAATTTTTCATTATAAATAAATTAAAAATAATCTTGATCGCATCGTTAACAAGATCAATTACTATCTGTCCTCAGCTAATAAACCTAAGGTTAATTTTATGTCACCTTATCATTTTAAAGGCTTATGTAATGCTTTAGTTTACAAGGTCAGAGAGTCACTTAAATCACAGGCCTCATCGATATCACAAGAAAGATTTGATAGTGATACGACCAGTCTAAAAGACTCTATTTACTCAAAATCTACGAACAATAAGCTATCAAGTATAACTTTATAAATTATTTGTAAGTATTTGCAACAGGTACCATCCACTTGTCAGACTTTCTACTCCCAATATTTAGTATTGTTGTGGTCCGGTTTGAGCCAATATATCTATAGGCTTATAAGACGTAACATCTTGGTTCCCAATGTTGGTGCCAATCTGGCCAGTGGTTTGACCGCATTTATAAATAGGTAATGTTTAAATAAAAAGCTATTAAATTAACATACTTATTAACATTAACCCTGTAGTGTGAAACTTCAACTTTTTCGCCTCGCTGACTGAAAGCCTTCAGTTGGAAGGCGGGCATCGCTTCGCAGTCCGATGTTATAGTCTGGAATGGAAATATAAATAATTTTTATACTTTGCGTAAATTTCATCATTATAAAGATAAGTCATTATTGAATGAACGGAAAGTTTTTTATGCATCTTATTGAACCGCTCAGAAAAATGGCTAGGCTATTGATTGAATGGCTAATTACGTGCTTTAAAATATAACAAATGCTATAGAGAAAATAAACATCATAATCTTTTCGTTTAGACTAATACGGAATAAAAACAAATGAGCCCTTGGTGGTAGGGCTTTGTGCAAGCCCGCCTGGGTAGGTACCACCCACTCATCAGATATTCTACCGCTAAACAACAATACGCACTATTGTTGTGTTCCGGTTTGAAGGGTAAATGAGCCAGTGTAACTACAGGCACAAGGGACATAGCATCTTAGTTCCCAAGGTTGGTGGCGCATTGACGATGTAAGGAATAGTTAATATTTCTTACAGCGTCTTTGTCTATGGGTTATGATGACCTCTTACCATCAAATGGATTATATGCTCGTCCGCCAACCTATTCCATAAAATAAAAATAAAATAAATGAATAAATGAGTATGATTTTCTTCCAAGAAAAGTCTTAAACTGATACTTATATTAGAAATAGACCATTTAACTTTGTTGTTTTCCTACAAATAAATCACCGAAACTTGTGTTTCAATTTTTTTTCACTGAAAGACAACTATATTAATTCTGATTTCTATAATATATTTAAATAATATATAATCTCGAGGGAAACCGGGACAAGTCTCTAGTATTATAAATATCTCCACTCGTAAAGCATTTGATAACACACAATTGATTTAATTCAATGACATTAGTTGATATAATTCAATTCGGTAAGTCGTATAATTTATTAAAATGCTGGCAACATTGAATTATAATGTCAGTCCATTCAATCTGTCACAATTGGACCTTCCGCTCTCGACGCAACTCGTAATTTATGAGTAGACACGGAACTATGTATGTCTCAAGCGTATTAAAATGTTTAAACAAATATACAATACAGGAGCTAAGATGGCCCAGTGGTTAGAACGCGTGCATCTTAACCGATGATTGCGATTTCAAACCCAGGCTAGCACCACTTTATATATGTGCTTAATTTGTGTTTTCAATCTCAAGCCCGGCGGTGAAAGAAAACATCGTGAGGAAACCTGCATGTGTCTTATTTCATAGAAATTCTTCCACATGTGCATTCCATCAGCCAGCATTGGAACAGCGTGGTGGAATATATTACAAATATTCACCTCAAAGGGAGAGAAGGCCTTAGCCTTAGCAGTGGGAAATTTACAGGCTGGTACTGTTACTGTACAGGAGATGATGACTCCTGGGTTATTTCCTGCCAAGCTCTTCTGAATATTTGTTGATATTTAATCGAACATATCTCCTAGATCACTCTACTGCGAGCCATGTACAAGATCAAAATTAAAATAATATAATAACTAGCTAGGGAAGATGTACATTGTACAGTCGGGGTAAGAAAAGGTTCGTCACCTTAAGATCTATTTTCGTGTGCTCAGTATGAGCGATAATCTGCTTTACCGATCGAGAATGACATATTGCGTCGCAATTATTCGATATTTAGTTTCAAAAAGTACTAAGAGTTTAAGACTTGATAAAGGAATTAATTTGAAAACTGACGCAGGTTTTCTTACTGTACAAGGGCTGATTTAACGCTGAATAGCGATTCCAGGAAACCGTAGGACTCGATGTAACACACTTTCACAGGTTGGAAGAATACACTTCTGTAGATAAAATTAAATTGGAGTGTGTTGTTTGCTATTTACTAAATGCATATGTATATATACACGGTACATATACCAATATTGTAGTTTATACACAAATTTGTACACCGGTATTCCCGGGATGTTGTCTAGGGTCTGGGTGTTTGTGGTACCGTCGTTACTTCTGATTTTCCATAATACAAGTGTTACTACTTACATTGAGATTGAATAATGTACGTGATGTCTTCCAATATATATTTCCAACATATGGAAATATATATATATATACACACATGTAAATAATGATCACACTCACCACGTCATCTTTGGTGTCGCACTCACAGAATATGTTTGATAAGCTCGGTGGATGGCTCTCCAGCGCTCGCACGATTTCAACCCCGACGCCTTGCTGAAAATAAAATGTATGTTATATTAATAATTATATTCAATTGTTACAATAATTACAAATATTTATTTGTTTCTTTTTTAATGTTAGCAAAACAAACTGTTGACATACTGTTAAGTTATCTTAATCTAGGGTTCTCAGGTAGTAATCTTAGGTAGGCATATATACTCCACACCACCATAAGTGGAAGTGTAGTCCTAACGCGAAGAAAACCAGTACGGTCAGTAAGAATGTATTTGAATAATAATACTTTTAAAATTGTACAGGTTGTATCAATTCACAACCGTTTCATCTGCGATTTCTTTTTATGATACTAAGAATTACATATACTATAATAGGTTACCTAGAGCTAAAAAATGAAGGCTAGGAAGCCTTAAGTGGATTCTAATTCGTATTATGAAGCCCAATTTGGAGCTAATCCTCTAGTAACTTCAAAAACCAGATGATTCTTACAAAGCTTTTTATGGTGTGGGTGTGTTTTTACTGTTTGTATTAAATTATTAATTTAATTTTTTTTATAGGTGGCAACATTTCTCTTTACGAATATTACTTTAATAAATAAAGTTAACAATAATTCCTACTCAATCAACTCGTATTTTTATTTGCCCTAAAAAAATGCTGCTACCATTCTTGCCACCATTCCACGCGGTATAGATTTATACAGTTACTAGTTTTAATTGATATTTGTATATATTTAAACATTTAATGTTATTTATTCTTATATATAAAAAATAATGTGCAAAGTTACCTACCTAATTTCACTAAACTCAATAAATTAAGGGAATGCATTAAGAATCATATATATATGTATGTTTACTGTGTTAAAAGTTAAATTTCCAAACAACATATAAGTAGGGAAAGCTTCGCACGGGTGCAAAGCTGATACTAAATATACTACAGACTTTTTCTTTTTTCTTTACTATATTGTCCATGTATTATTAAAAAAAAAACTTCTTTTCGAATCATTATATTTATTAAAAAAAACCGCATCAAAATCCGTAGCTTAATTTTAAAGATCTAAACATATATAAGGACCTAGGGAAAAGGTTTGGAACTTATTCCACCACGCTGTTATAATGCTGGTTGGTGGAATACACATGTGGCAGGATTTCTATGAAATTAGACACATGCCGGTTCACGATGTTTGCCTTCACCACCGAGCACGAAATTAAGCACATGAATATTCAGTGGTGCTTGCCAGGATTTGAAACCGCAATCATCGATTAAGATGCACGCGTTCTAGCCACTGGGCCATCTCAGTTCATATTTATAATAGACTTAAAATAAAAGAAAATACTTTTTTTTCTTGTTTTGTCTGAGGTCATAGGGGTGAAGCCAATACTTTATCTTCGCCGACCGACTCTATTAAATTACGAAAGCAATATTCACTTTGAATCATAACACACATCAATTGTGATTGCTTTTATCTGAATTAATATTTAAACATATTTTTCTTTGTACGTACTAACTATAATATGATAAAAATAAAATTTGAAATAAAAAAATGCATATTGTTAGTTATACATCAAATTGTCTCTAAAGGTCGAAATAAAAAAAACAGCTGTGATTGCAAGTGAAGTAACGCTTCGGGCAGCGGGATAGTTCGAAGCACGGCTTCTGTTAACAGTCCTCAGAGGACTTTAAGCCACAAGTGTCACACGGACTCATGTTACTATCTGGCGTCTCAAAACTGAACATGTTTAAATTAATAAGGCAGCTTGTTTTTAGCTTAAAGAAGAAGTTACTGTACGCATTATTATTATTATGGCGTTTCCATTTTATCTTTATTAATATTATAAATGCGAAAGTAACTCTGTCTGTATGTCTGTCTGAAACGCTTTTACAGGCAATCCATTGAACCGAAATTGATGTAATTAAGTAAAAAAAGTTATACCATTAGAAAGGATACTTTATACATAATGCCTTAAATTAGTACTATAGAATTAATATTTTTTGTCTTTAATTAAAATATAATAATTGTGTACTAACTCAGAAAAAGATAAAAATGTAATTCAGAGATCGAATTACGTTTAATAATCTGTGTATTATAGATAATATTTACAGTATCTGTGGTCAATAATAATCTGTCAAGCAAAGCCAGACAGTGTTGGCGCCAAATGAGACACGAGCAGAGACGGCAATAGACAAAAGACGATAGTCTTTGTATGTGTTCGAATATATTATGTATGTGTGTGTGTATTGTCTGGTCTTGAATTCATATGTAATTAAAGGGGCGTGTTCTCATAATTCTTAATTGAATAAAATACTTAATATTCATTAAATTTGTACTAAAAGATTATATTTTCTTTGCCTTATATAATGTAAGCGTGAATTATTTGTCATTTTTTATCGTAAACGCGAATGTATGTTTGTGTACGTACTTATATCATATCTGTATATTTGTGTTTGACATAGCAGTCTGTAATCTACGTTTTATTTATTTATTTCTCATGATAATATAAAACTTCGAATAAAATTGTCAATTTCTGTTAGAAACAAAACCTAACTTAAGACAATTTAATTTTTTATACATTTAATAATTGTTTAAAAATACATAAAACATAGTATACTGAACCAATACAACCAAAACATAGAGAATCAAATAATATCTATGTTCATAAGTGCCTACTCCAATATTGATTGATTTTATTATGATAACGAAATAGTAAATCACTAGATTTAAGAGAAAAAATGTAAACAGCAAAGAATTATGGCCGATTTCAATTTCAGGAGGCGTAAAGATAAATAAACAACTTTGACCTTGAATTGACGCGATACCATTGGTCGAGAGCCGTTATAATTTATTTTATGGTATTCACTATGGATTCATAAAAAATGATGCTTTGAATATCAACGATATTGATATCGGAACTTTGGAATTTAAATTAAATCGGTTATAAGTAATAAAGCGGAATATTTTATATAAGCTTACCGACTGTTTGTCTCTATGTATGCTTAGATCGGTAAAATAACGAAACTGATTTTGATGCGGTTTTTTTTATAGATACTGATTCGAGAGGAAGCTTTGTACACGACAGTATAGTATAGAAAATTTTGATTGACGTAATCACATTAGATAATATGTGATTACGTCAATCAAAAATATCTGTAGTACATACATTTCATCAATTATGCGACCGCGCGAAGCCGGGGCTAGTCGCTAGTATATAAACTAAAACAAAAACTATTCATAGTGTATTTATTTTTTTATTAACTATATGTTAAACTAAGGTTTGTATATTGGTTTAATTCATACATCCATTCTCTTTATATCTATCACGATTTTACCAGACTCGATCGATATATCACACAGTCATAAAATATAATACCCCATCGATTCCGAAGAGATTTAATGTTACTACAGTTTAAGTTTGACAGTTATAGTAAATTACTGTGCACTCGATTATCAGAAACGACTTCGTCTGTGTAATCAACAATAGTAAAGTAAGTAAAGTAACAGCCTGTAAATTTCCCTCTGCTGTTTTAAGGCCTCCTCTCCTATTAAAGAGAGGGTTTGGAACATACTCCACCTCGCTGTTCCAATGTCGGTTGCAACAATTTCGATGAAATTAGACACATGCAGGTTTCCTCACAATGTTTTACTTCACCGCCCTGCACGAGATTAATTATAAACACAAATTAAGCACATATATATAGTGGTGCTTGCCTGGGTTTGAACCCGAAATCATCGGTTAAGATGCACGTTTTATAACTGGACTAAGGCAATTCCTCGTCTACTTATGATATGAACGCAATAAATAAAATGCACGTATTCTGCCCATTGTTACCAGCAATTTTAAATCTGAAACAAATTCAAGCTTCGCACGGGTGCAATACTGATACTAAATCATCATCATCATCATTTCAACCGTGAGACGTCCACTGCTGGACATAGGCCTCCCCCAAAGATCGCCACAACGACTGATCTTGTGCTAAATATTATAATATTGTCTGATACTAAATATTATACATAATTTGTTATTTGACGTCATCACATTAGACACTTATAAAATTATCAGTGTTTCTTTACTATAATGTCTCAATTTACTCTATTTAAATAAAAAACGCATCATAAGATATTAGCCCAGCAGTGGGATACAGACAGGACACTTTACTATAACAGTAAAAAGTGATCTTCAAAGTGAAGTGAAGCCAAGCGCAACAGCTAGTGAATAATAACAAAAAGTATTATCACATTTGTAAAATGTATATATTCGTCTTGCCAATAACCCCTAAGAGTTGGCAGTGGCTTAAAAACTACAACTTTGGCAGGATGCCATGGTGTCCCATTGTCAGGGGAATGTTGGATCAATAATGCTCCGAGAATTGGAAATGTCTGACACTTCTCAAGGTTTTTACGGACAAATAATAAAAACAAATATATACGTATGTGATTTTGAATGTTGTAAAAAAACTACTGAGTTACTTGTCTTACTTAGGTAAAGTAAAGTAACAGCCTGTACATTTCCCACTGCTGAGATAAGGCCTCCTCTTCCATTTATTTTTTTATTTATTTATTTATTAAACCAAAAGAACAATACATTAATAATACACAAAACGGTACAACAAAAACCACAGTCGGTTTTCCTGCGCACCGCGCATTAAGGAGAGGTTTTACATTTTCACCACGCTGTTCCAATGCGGGTTGGTGGAATGCACATGTGGCATAATTTCGATGAAATTAGACACATGCAGGTTTCCTCACGATGTTTTCTTTCACCGCCGAGGATGAGATGAATTGTAAACACACATTAAGCACATATATAAAATGGTGCTAGCCTACTTGAATAAAGTATATTTTGATTCCTGCAGGCAGGAGTTGCGAGTAGCCGGAGAAAGACCACAGAAGCGTGCATTTTGAGAGGATTTGGAAACACGGGATGATAATGATGAATGAATGGTGATGACATTTTGATTTTGACTATTCCAATTGAGGGAATATAGATGAACAAAACTTAGATTGAGGTATTTAATGCGATGTGTTATTTACTTAACAATCTAATCATCAATTTTTTATATTTGCATTTTTTAAATGTTTAAAAAGAGTAACTACTGAGTTTCTTGCAGGTTCTTCTCGGTAGAATCTACTTTTCGAAACGGTGGTAGCTTCACTTAATTGTTAAATGACGATTCAAAAGAACTTGTAAAAGCCTACTTGAAGTTTATTTTGATTTTGATCATTACATAGTATAAAACAAAGTCGCTTATTGCTGGTTGCCCTATGTATGCTTAGATCTTTCAAATTACACAACGGAATTTAATGCGTTTTTTTAAATAGTTTTGAGTAAATTGAGAGGAAGGTTTTTGTATATAATACTTGGACATAATAGTATAGAAACACTGATAATTTTAAATGTCTCTAGTGTGATGTCGTAAAAAAATATGTGTAGTATATTTAGTACCAGTATTGCACCCGTGCAAAGCCAGGGCGGGTTGCTAGTACTTTATAATAAGCTCCATGTACCTGATTTGAATAGCAACTATTCCAAAAAAATATAATTCATATGCTTAAGAGTGTGCGCATGCGCGATTTGTATCATCATAATTCTAGTCAATAGGAACAAAACATCTTGATCGTTTCATCTTTTTTTCAGATCACCTTTATCTATATTAATATTATAAATGTGAAAGTAACTGTCTGTCTGTCTGACGCTCTTTCACGACCAAATAAATGAACCGAATTTGATGAATCTTCGTGTGAAGCGTGAATAGACGAGATGGCCCAGTGGTTAGAACGCGTGCGGCTTAACCGATGTTTGCGGCTTCAAATCCAGGCAAGCACCACTGATTCATGTGCTTAATTTGTCTTTATAATTCATCTCGTGCTCAGCGGTGAAAGAAAACATCGTGAGGAAACCTGCATGAGCAAATTTCGTAGAAATTCTGCCACATGTGTATTCCACCAACCCGCATTGGAACAGCGTGGTGGAATATGTTCCAAACCTTCTCCTCAAAGGGAGAGGAGGCCTATAGCTCAGCAGTGGGAATTTACAGGCTGTTGTTTTGTTTCGTGTGAAGCAAAATTAAACTTCAAGGAAGAACATATACACATAAAACGACAACCGACCCCTACAACGCGAACGAATCCACAGGCGACAGCTAGTTATATTTTGACGTAAAAGTAAAGTTGCAACAGGATAGCCTCCTTGCATAACGGTATCCGCCATAAGTCGTAACCCACATATGTGTATTGCAATATCTCAGCTCTATCTTGTGTTACCGACGCGCGTGTCTCGTGACTTAGAATTTCTTTCCGGGTTAAGCAATATATTAATGACCATTTAATAATATTGTGCTTGTATTACTAATGAAGTGAAATAAACTTTATTGTATTAACTAACATGACTTTGTATTTTTTAAATGTTGAAAAATAGTAACTATTGAGTTTCTTGCCGGTTCTTCTCGGTAGAATCTACTTTCCGAATAGGTGGTAGCTTCACTTAATTGTAAAATGACGATTCAAAAGTGCTTGTAAAAGCCTACTTGAATAAACTTTATTTTGATTTTGTACGCGACTAATAAAAATAGATAAAGCATAGAATTATGCGCTGAAAAATAAATAAATAAAAACAAAATTAGAAAAAGAGAATCCAAAAAAAAACAAATTTTCATTTCGAGTGTTGTACAATGGGGGAACTTATGGCTAATTAGCCATCTCTTCCAGATAACCCAATATTATACATGCAAAGCAATTGATAATGGTTGAAATATTGACAGTTTCCGAACGCTGCTTCGTTCGCATGTGAAGCAAGGAGGTTACATGTTTGGTAGAAAATAGAAAATTAGCTAGCCCAAATTATAACCTCTATTCAAAGTGTCATCCAAATCCGTTTCATACTTTGCGAGAAAGGGTAACAGATATCATCCATCCTCCTCACATTTGAAGGATTTAAACTCTTATAATTGTTCATACACAAGCAAACTTCTCTTGATAACCAAGGCACTGATGACCAAACTTAAACTCAAATTTCTTTATTCAAATGTAAACCTATGTGAACCTGGCACCCAACTTTAGAAAATCAAATTTTTGTTAATGCATTCTTGAAGTGTTTGGTATGTAGTTGATTGTAGTGAGAAAATGTTTGTTTGTAGTTTGAGCAAAAAACCAATTTGGGTCACCCAAGAATGGCCATCCCCCGGATTTCGAAAAAATCAATTTTAACGGTTGATTTGTATAGGAAATCGTTAGTAGTTGATTGTAGTGAACGAATTTTCGTTTGTAGTTATTTGTTGAATTTTTTATTTTTTATTTATAATTTTTTTTTTTTTATTTATAATTTTTTTTTTCTTTATAGTTAATCGTTATTGAACCTTTTGCCTAAATTGTGCTTTGTTCGAAGTAAAAGAATTTTCGATTGTGGTAAAACAGCAGTTGATAAGGAGCAATCAACTTGAGTCAAACTCGCTTCGAAGTGATGAAGATTGAATTACTCCGGTTGTGAATACTAGACGACTACTACAAACGTCGAAAATGACTCAAAGATGCTTGTTGTAGTTTGTAGTAAAGGAATTGTTGATTGTAGTAGAACGGAAGTTCATAAATAGCGACCAATTTGAGTCTAACTCGCTTTGGAGTGATTCTGAGTGAATTACTCCAATTGTGAAGATTAGACGACTACTACAAACGTCAAAAACGACTCAAAGATACTCGTTGAGGTTTGTATTAAAGGAATTGTTGATTGTAGTAGAACGGAAGTTCATAAATAGCGACCAATTTGAGTCTAACTCGCTTTGGAGTGATTCCGAGTGAATTTCTCCGATTGTGAAGATTAGACGACTACTACAAACGTCAAAAATGACTCAAAGATACTCGTTGAGGTTTGTAGTAAAGGAATTGTTGACTGTAGTAGAACGGAAGTTCATAAAAAGCGACCAATTTGAGTCTAACTCGCTTTGGAGTGATTCCGAGTGAATTACTCCGATTGTGAAGATTAGACGACTACTACAAACGTCAAAAAAGACTCAAAGAGACTCGTTGAGGTTTGTAGTAAAGGAATTATTGATTGTAATAGAACGGAAGTTCATAAAAACCGACCAATTTGAGTCTATCTCGCTTTGGAGTGATTCCGAGTGAATTACTCCGATTATGAAGATTAGACGACTACTACAAACGTCAAAAACGACTCAAAGATACTCGTTGAGGTTTGTAGTAAAGGAATTGTTGATTGTAGTAGAACGGAAGTTCATAAATAGCGACCAATCTGAGTCTAACTCGCTTTGGAGTGATTCTGAGTGAATTACTCCAATTGTGAAGATTAGACGACTACTACAAACGTCAAAAACGACTCAAAGATACTCGTTGAGGTTTGTATTAAAGGAATTGTTGATTGTAGTAGAACGGAAGTTCATAAATAGCGACCAATTTGAGTCTAACTCGCTTTGGAGTGATTCTGAGAGAATTACTCAAAGATGCTTGTTCAGGTTTGTAGTGGAGAAATTTTCGATTGTAGTGGAACGGAAGTTGATGAGAAGCGATCAACTTGAGTCAAACTCGCTTTGGAGTGATTCCGAGTGAATTTCTCCGATTGTGAAGATGAGACGACTACTACAAACGTTGAAATAGATTCGAAAAGGCTCGTAGACATTTGTAGTGCAGGAATTTTTAATTGTAGTAGAACAAAAGTTAATTTAGAAGCTATCAAGATGACAGGGAACTGATTTTGGAGTGATTTCGACCGAATTGCTCCGGTTGTGAAAATTGGACGACTACTATAAATGTCAAAAATGACTCGAATATGCTCGTAGAGGTTGGTAGTGGAAGAATTTTTGGTTGTAGTAGAACGGAAGTTGATGAGAAGCGATCACCTTGAGTCACACTCGCTTTGGAGTGATTGTGACTGAATTACTCCGGTTGTAAAGATTAGACGACTACTGCAAACGTCAAAAATCACTTAGCGATGCTTGTAGAGGTTTGTAGTGGACGTATTTTCAATTGTAGTAGAACAGAAATTAACTAAGGAGCTATCAAGATGACAGAAAACTGCTTTTGGAGTGATTTCGACTGAATTACTTCAGTTGTGAAGTTTAGACGAGTTCGACTTGAGTTGATCGCTTCTCATCAACTTCCCTTCTACTACAATTGACAATTCGTCCACTACCAATCGCTACGAGCATCTTCAAGTCATTTTTGACGTTTGTAGTAATCGTCCACTTTTCACAACCGGAGCAATCCGGTCGAAATCACTCCAAAATCAGTTTCCTATCATCTTGATAGCTTCTAAGTTAACTTTTGTTCCACTACAATTGAAAATTCCTCCACTACAAATGTTTACAAGCCTTTTCAAGTCCATTTTAACGTTTGTAGTAGTCGTCTAATTTTTAGAACCAGAGTAATTCAGTCCCAAACGCTTCAAACCGAGTTTGCATCAAGTTGATCGCTTCTCGTCAACTTCCCTTCTCCTGCAATTAAAAATTCCTCCACTACAAACCTCAACGAGCATATTCGAGTCTATTTTGACGTTTGTAGTAGTCGTCTAATCTTTATAACCGGAATAATTCAGTGGCAATTACTCCAAACGGAGTTTTCTCTGAACTTGATGCCTTCTACTCAGGTTTTCCTCCACTACAATCGAAAAATCCTCCACTACAAACCTCTGCCAGTATCGTCGCGTGATTTTAGACGTTCGTAGTAGTCATCTAGTCTTCACAACCGGAGTACTTCACTTGGAATCACTCCAGAGCGAGTGTGTCTCAAAGTGATCACTTCTCATCAACTTCCATTCAACTACAATTGAAAATGTCTCCACTACAAACCTCAACGAGCATATTCGAGTCATTTTTGACATTTATAGTAATCGTCCAATTTTCACAACCGGAGCAATTCGGTCGAAATCACTCCAAAATCAGTTCCCTGTCATCTTGATAGCTTCTAAATTAACTTTTGTTCTACTACAATTAAAAATTCCTGCACTACAAATTTCTACGAGCCTTTTCGAATCTATTTCAACGTTTGTAGTAGTCGTCTAATCTTCACAATCGGAGTAATTCACTCGGAATCACTCCAAAGCGAGTTAGACTCAAATTGGTCGGTTTTTATGAATTTCCGTTCTACTACAATCAACAATTCCTTTACTACAAACCTCAACGAGTATCTTTGAGTCGTTTTTGACGTTTGTAGTAGTCGTCTAATCTTCACAATCGGAGTAATTCACTCGGAATCACTCCAAAGCGAGATAGACTCAAATTGGTCGGTTTTTATGAACTTCCGTTCTACTACAATCAACAATTCCTTTACTACAAACCTCAACGAGTATCTTTGAGTCGTTTTTGACGTTTGTAGTAGTCGTCTAATCTTCACAATCGGAGTAATTCACTCGGAATCACTCCAAAGCGAGTTAGACTCAAATTGGTCGCTTTTTATGAACTTCCTTTCTACTACAATCAACAATTCCTTCACTACAAACCTCAACGAGTATCTTTGAGTCGTTTTTGACGTTTGTAGTAGTCGTCTAATCTTCACAATCGGAGTAATTCACTCGGAATCACTCCAAAGCGAGATAGACTCAAATTGGTCGGTTTATATGAACTTCCGTTCTACTACAATCAACAATTCCTTTACTACAAACCTCAACGAGTATCTTTGAGTCGTTTTTGACGTTTGTAGTAGTCGTCTAATCTTCACAATCGGAGTAATTCACTCGGAATCACTCCAAAGCGAGTTAGACTCAAATTGGTCGCTTTTTATGAACTTCCGTTCTACTACAATCAACAATTCCTTTACTACAAACTACAACAAGCATCTTTGAGTCATTTTCGACGTTTGTAGTAGTCGTCTAGTATTCACAACCGGAGTAATTCAATCTTCATCACTTCGAAGCGAGTTCGACTCAAGTTGATTGCTCCTTATCAACTGCTGTTTTACCACAATCGAAAATTCTTTTACTTCGAACAAAGCACAATTTAGGCAAAAGGTTCAATAACGATTAACTTTAAAGAAAAAAAAATTATAAATAAAAAAAAAAATTATAAATAAAAAATTCAACAAATAACTACAAATGAAAATTCGTTCACTACAATCAACTACTAACGATTTCCTATACAAATCAACCGTTAAAATTGATTTTTTCGAAATCCGGGGGATGGCCATTCTTGGGTGACCCAAATTGGTTTTTTGCTCAAACTACAAACAAACATTTTCTCACTACAATCAACTACATAGCAAACACTTCAAGAATGCATTAACAAAAATTTGATTTTCTAAAGTTGGGTGCCAGGTTCACATAGGTCAAATGTAAAAGCATTACATACTTAACTATGGTAACATTAAACGCTACCGGTTCGGAAAAAGAAACACCCTGACCTGAGAAGAACCGGCGAAAGAAACAGCGTTTTTTTTTTGTCAAATTAATTAAATACATATTGAATATGAATGAATGAACGTGACTCTTAACCAAATAATTAAGTATTTAGCTAGCAACTAATTCCGCTATTATGGTCTAATTGAAGTTTGAGGCAACATACAGATTACCATCTAAAACGTGCAGGTTTCCTAACGATGATGAACATAATCTTCGGTTAAGACATTATACTTTCTACAGCAATACTTATATTGTTGTTTTCCTTATTGACATTGTTATCTATATTATTATTATAAATATGAAAGTAAGTCTGTCTGTCTGACGTTCTTTTACGACCAAACCAATGAATCGAATTTGATGATATTTGGTATGAATCTTTTTTTTGCTACTTTTTTTGCCTAACACGTGACAAGCAACACCCTAAAACGCGTGCGAACGCGGGCGACAACTAGCACAAAATTAAAAAAAAAAAGATAGTACATAACAAATATATAATATTACAATTATAATTTGAATTTGGAATACTTTTTTACAGAAAGGATTATGTCCACAACTTGCAGCTGGTTATGCTTAAAGTGGGGATGAATACTTTAATTCAAGTAGGCTACCACCGGTTCGGAAAGTAGATTCTACCGAGAAGAAGCGGCAAGAAACTCAGTAGTTACTCTTTTTCAACATTTTTACGACCTCCATGGTCGAGTGGTGTGTACACCGGCTTTCATGGGTACGCCACTCTGAGGTCCCGGGTTCGATTCCCGGGCGATCCAATGTAGATTATCATTAGTTTTCTATGTTGTCTTGGGTCTGGGTGTTTGTGGTATCGTCGTTACTTCTGATTTTCCATAACACAAGTGCTTTAGCTACTTACATTGGGATCAGAGTAATTAATGTATGTAATAAATAAATAAATATGTATATATAATATATAATATAATATAATATAATAAATAAATAAATATAATAAATATGAGACAACATCACATATGATGTGATGTTGTCTCATATTTATTATATTTATATTTATTTATTTATCATTTAAAAAATACAAAGTCATGTTAGTTAAATACAATTATATAAATTAATATATATTGCTTTGTATAATATATATTGCTTTGTATAAACACCATTGCCTAGAGGCAATGGTGTTCAAGGACTCTCGAGTAGGGGAGAAGTGTCATGAAAGAGCCAGGTTTGGCAACCACATGCATTATTTTGATGGTTTATTAACGTAAGAATATCTAATCCAGTAAAATCCATCAGCCCATTTCCGTCCACTGCCGGACATAGACCTCTCCAATTCTAACCACTGAGATCATTCTTGGGCTATACGCATCCAGCTTCTGCCAGCCGTCTTGCGTAAGTCGTCACTCCACTGCGCCCGAGTGTTTCCGTAGTTTAGCCAGGGCCGTATTTAGGGGAGGGCAACAGGGACAACTGCCCTGGGGCCTCCGCATTAGTGGGGGCCACATTTTTCAGCAAGTTAACAAATACCGAGATATAGTCAAATTATAATAATGTTATTATTTAATATTTTAAAAGTTACCGATATAAGTTAATAAATCAAAGCTTACTGATTGAAATAAAAAAAGTAATCAATTCATGATAATATAATTATTAGGTTGTTCACGCTTCTTCGTCTAGGGCCCCACAGCTTTGTGGCCCGGGGGCCTCCAGACCTTTAAATCCGGCTCTGAGTGTAGCGGTTATCACGTGTGCTTCACTGAAGAATATAAGTACGTAATATACCTACGTAGTCGATCCAGGTAAAGTCGAGAACATTCTCTGACGTCACATTTATTTTTAGACTCTAATATTCTGACTGATTTATTTTTAAAACTCTATCGTTAATGAGTTTTCGTATAATACAGTCTTAATAACTGTAGACTACAGTTTGTGTAGTCGCTTGTTTATTTTTGTATTTTTGGTGTTTTTTGGGTTCAATACTTCTAAAGAATAAAATAAAATAAACCCTCATAATATAACTTTGTTATCCGTCTGTCTGTCTGTCCATCTGTCTTTTTCTCAGGATCGCGTAGAGGTATGAAGATGAAATTAATATCAACGCTAAGGTCTACAGATCCTTGGCGATGTCAAAATATTCAAACGACGTAATCTAAGATATGGCCGTTAATGCCGCATTTTCCATAAATTCTCAAAGGGAGCAAATCTTGGGGTACTTCGCGTTGACTTAAGATCACGAGCTGAGATGGCCCAGGGGTCAGAACGCGTGCATCTTAATTGATGATTTCGGGTGCAAACCCAGACTAGCACCACTATATATATGTGCTTAATTTGTGTTTATAATTCATCTCCTGCTCGGAGGTGAAGGAAAACAAACTCAAACTCAAACTCAAATATCTTTATTCAATATAGAAGCATTACACTTTCTTATTGATGGTCAATTGAAACACTACCACCGGTTCGGAAAGAAAATACCCTGACCTGAGAAGAACCGGCGAAAGAAACTCAGCGGGTTTTTTTTTTTGTTTGTCTTATGTATTATATAAATAAACAATTTAATATGAGATGAAATAGCCAGGAGGCGATCGTATCATTCCCAAGGTGTGCTATCGATCATAAACTCATTAATTGTATAATAACCTTTTGCACACAAGCGTTCCTTAATAATTTTTTAAATTTGGCAACAGAGGCATTTTGAACGCTTTCTGGGATCCTGTTGTAAAACCGTATACATTGCCCCACAAAGGAGTTACTGACTCTATGTAGTCGAGTAACAGGAGTAACAAGTTTGTGTTTGTTCCTTGTACCAATGTTATGAGTATCACATTTTCTCATGAAATCATTAATATTTTTTCGTACATACATAACATTAGAGAATATATATTGAGAAGCAACAGTCAATATCTTGAATTCTTTAAATTTATTCCTTAACGATTCTTTAGCTCCTAGGTTGTAGATTGCGCGAATAGCCCTCTTCTGTAGCACAAATATGGTATGGATAGCGGCTGCATTGCCCCACAGCACAATACCGTATGACATTATACTATGAAAGTAGCTGAAATATACTAAGCGAGCCGTATCAACATCGGTACATAATCTAATTTTTTTGACCGCGAATGCCGCAGAACTCAGTCTACTCGCCAATCCGTCAATATGGGGGCCCCATTGCAACTTGGCATCAACAGTAAGGCCAAGAAACTCAGCAGAATCAATTGGATCCATCGTGAGGAAACCTGCATGTGTCTAATTTCATTTGAAATTCTGCCACATGTGCATTCCACCGACCCGCATTGGAACAGCGTGATGGAATATGTTGCAAACCCTCTCCTTAATGGAAGAGGAGGCCTTAGCCCAGCAGTGGGTAATTTACGGGCTGTCATTTTTTTTAGGATAATTAAATTTGACTATAAACAGTATCCTGTAACACAAGTATAGGAAGTAATCCAAAAACCGTATATTTGTTATCACATCAGTATCTGTTTCTGTCTATCTGTCTGGTGATACGGAACCCTCAGTCAGATACAGACAGACTCGCCCGCGCTCGACTTTTTTGAATGACGTGTTTTTTTTTAATTTAATTTTTTTATGTTGTCATTAGTCATTTTTTATATTCAAGAAAGTACTAATGTTGTTTTTTATTTATTCATTTAATCCTAGCAATTTATTTACAAATCGAATATGATACACATACAGATTTAATTTGATTCTGTTCGAAATATAATAAAAATACTAACAATAAAACCTACTTTGTTGACAATGGCTGTTTTAAATATTATTATTGCGTGTTTTTTAAGTTTGACAATTAATAAGTGTAATATTTTAAGGATTTTATATTCGAAATTTGAATTTAAATCATATATATTTTGAATATGAATGAACGCAATTGCAGCACCGATCTTAGTATAGTACGACACAACTTAGATGTAGCATCGGCAAAGTCAATAAAACCGATTACTGCCGATTTACATAACCAATAGAAATAGCTCCCTATCGCGCCATTCGACGATATTCGTCGCTATAGATTCTCGCGTCAGTGTCGTGTCAAATTGACGAATATATTAGGTCATATGATATTTCAAGTTGAGTATGATATTACGTTTGTGTAAAGATCATATTCACACCTATAATAAAATTGGAATGTCTGTTTGTAATATTAAAATAGCCCATTTTTACTCCATCCGTATGTATTTAGACACGGTAGATACACCAAAATATCATTTTTTTACAATTTTTATCTGTCTGTCTGTTTGTTCCGGCTAATCTCTGGAACTGCTGAACCGATTTTGACGGGTCTTTCACAGGCAGATAACTGATATAATAGGGAGTAACTTAGGCTACAATAATATTTTTTTTTATATACAAAGGCGTACAGGGTCGCGGACACAGCTAGTAAGAAATAAATATTGATAATTTGGGATAGCGTTCTTAATTCGGGTGTGATCGATTACGAATTTTCTTTCTACATCTAAGTTGTGTAGTACTGTATCGGCGACGAAGGAATTCTTGCGCATTGCGACTCATTGCACATACAAAACAGCCTGCCGCAATAACCGAAGTGTTAACTTAACCAACAGTATTCAGGTTAAGTAAATTCGTAAAGTTATAAAACTATAAATCGAATTTCAAAGTTTCTATTTGTTTAGTGCATTTTATCTGTATCACTATAATAGGCTATTTGACTGGTTTTTAAAATCTGTTTTATATTATTTAGTAGAGGTTAAGGAACCCAGCAAAAGTTTATTTTTTTATTTCCAGTACATACTTGCCGAAAAATATCACATTAAAAATTCCATATTTAAATAACGCGCGAAAACGCTACTTGGACAATAATGCGCTGCAAGGGGATCGGTGACGTCACTTTGCTGTATTTTAATCTGTGGTACATCTATATGTACCACATATAGAAAAGGAAGGTTTAAAAGAAAGTGACTTCATTATAAAAGCCCGGTCAATCAGGAGCGTTTTGTGTCACGTGACAAACGTTTGAAAAAATGCATTTTTATTTATTGATTTTTGAATAAATTACGTATTATTTTCAACTTTCGTTAGTAAATAACCATTTTTAAACTACATATACATCATATACAGTGATTACAATAATTCACAATTTATTTTTCGAATTGTCAATTAGCCTATTATAACATAAAGTAAACTATTGATACAATTACTAAATGTTGATTTACAACGACAATATAATTTGAATAGGACTTGGCTTCTATGAGATCTTAAAACTTTTTACGATGGAAAGACTGCATCGAGAGGCTTGGCATTTTTTACCATTTAATGTTTTTGATGGGATAAGTAGATTTACGATTACTTTTATACAACTTCAACCCAAGCCTAAGCCTAGTTTTACCTCTATACAGACAATAATTGACAAACTTTAAGCCACATTTAATACCCTTAATTAAATAAAATAAATAATAAAAGCTAACCTATGCTCTTTTCCAGGACTCAAACTATTTTCATGCATTACATAAATTTCATCTAAATGAGTTTAGTGTGATGTTAGTAAGGATTGAATACACAAACATGCTTTAACAGGCTTTAACTCAATGGGAGCCTAAATACCGATACATTTAAAATGAAGAATTTCTATTCAAACTTTCTTTCATCCCATTCAAAACTGTCTTGGCAGATTTGTTTAAAAAAAACCCCTTATGTGGAACCTAGGTTCCATTAGGAATTCCTATAATGTTATATAAGACCTATATGTTTAAACTGTACGTTGTATTATCAGCTTAGATTATTTATACATTAAAAAAGAACTAAAACAAACGTGCCAGCATTATTATCTAGGTTTGCGTGCCTGCTTGACTCTCGACATACTTCGTACTAATTTACTAGTCGCATTCTCAATTTAAAGCAAGCAATAATTTATCTAGACATATATATATATATTTTATGGTATAGGCCTGATGGTAAGTGGTCACCATCACCCATAGACAATGACGCTGTAAGAAATATTAACTATTCCTTACATCGTCAATGTGCCACCAACCTTGGGAACTAAGATGTTATGTCCCTTGTGCCTGTAGTTACACTCGCTCACTCACCAAGCCGGGGAGGGTCACTAGTTATGAATATAACAGGAACTATTGACTTTTCTTTATTATATATAGGTATATGAATTTAAGAAAAACATGTGTCCAGAAATGATTATTTTAATAATTTAAAACTGTTTGATTATTAAATTAATAATTTATTTTGAAATGTTAAATTAGTCTGAAATATTCTAGCGTTGGTAAACAGCTGTTATGTTGAGTGAATAAGTCTACCCACTTATTTTTGTTATAAAAGAAGAAAAACTCGTAATATGTCCGGATTATTATTAGGACACACACAAAAACTAACAAAAGGGATATATTGTCAAAATTTTTACGATACATAAATTGGTTCAAGGGTAAAAGTTAACCCTAGGTAGCTATTTTCCCAGAGACTTAAGAAAAAAATAAGTGCTATATGAGACATGCCTCCCCTTTCAAACAACAAACAATCCTGTCCCTTAAATCTTACACGGTTGAAATAATCTTACAAAAATTACAGTATATAAGTATCTTTATTTATAGCAGGAGAGGTAACTGTATCTAAGTATCTTTACCAGTAGCAGACGATTTCTGATATCTATCAAGACGGACGTATTCTATGAATGCGTCGTGAAATTGAGGGTTACTTAAACTGACAGTAATGTGTTTATCTATCTTTGCTAATAAATATCCGAGAAACAATGTTAAGAGCCGGTGCCGCTGCGGAAAAAGTTGAAACAAAAAAAAGAACTAAATATTCGTGTATTATATCAAATTACATTTTTGTTCCATTTTCTGTCGAAACGCTTGGCCCTTGGAGTAGTGGTGCAAAAAGCTTCATCAAAAGTATAACACCTCGCCTCATTGCCTTCGCTGGTGACAGGAGGGCTGGTTCGTTTTTTGCCCAGAGGATCGGAATTGCGATTCAACGGGGAAATGCTGCTAGCATTCTTGCCACCATTCCACGCGGTCAAGATTTATACAATTACTAGTTTTAGTTCATATTTGTATATATTTAAGCATTTAATGTTTTTAATAATGCGATTTTGACTCGAAGACAAAATTAATCGTTAAGGATAAAGACGTACCTAATTATAAACAGAATTTGTACGCCCTTGCAACAGCGATTACTCGAGCAGTTTTCTTTCAAACGAACGCACGATGAATTTTAAGTGCACATGTTTAGTCAACTCTTCACTGGCCGGAATCATTATTAATTGTCAGACGAATTGTCATTTTTGTAATATTAATAATAAAACTATCTTCCCCTTAGCTTATGGAGAAATATACACGCTTGTCACGTTTCGATAAGCAACTGATATTTCAGTCGAAACAAGAGTTTTCTCGCAAACTTCTAGAGTATTTTCAATAAACTTAAAGAGAAGGGTAGATGCTAAACTTAGTTCGACTTGGTTTTATACTGTGTAAAGAAGCTACTTCACTTGGTGGTAGGGCTTTGTGCGAGCCCGTCTGGGTAGGTACCACCCACGCATCAGTTATTCTACCGCCAAATAACAGTAGTCAGTATTGTTGTGTTCCGGTTTGAAGGGTGAGTGAGCCAGTGTAACTACAGGCACAATGGACATAACATCTTAGTTCCCAAGGTTAGTGGCGCAGTGACGATGTAAGGAATAGTTAATATTTCTCACAGCGTCATTGTCTATGGGTGATGGTGACCACTTACCATCAGGTGGCCTATATGCTCGTCCGCCAACCTATACCATAAAAAAAAAAAACATGGAGAACATCAAGGACTAGGTTATAGGAACCTATTAATTCATGAAATCAATACTTGCGAGTGTGTAATTGAAAAAAATCCCACTGAGTTTCGCCGGTTCCTTTTCAGGTTCGAAGTGTTCATTTCCGAACTGGAGGTAGATTTTTGACTAACAATAAGCAAGTGTAATAATTCCATATTGAATAAAGATTTTTTTTTTCACTTTGACTATGAGTTAGATACCGTATTGAAGACCCGGCTTCAGATAAACAGGAACATCAAATAATTAACACTATTGAATATGGTTTACAATATTTATTTTTACAGTTTTCTTTGCAATCATCCATTATCTTCCGTATTTATACCCCGATTAACAATTCCCATGTCAAATTCAATAATATTCTATTTCTACTTTTATTTATAAAAATGTCAAACCAAAAAGTATTCATTACATTTATATAATTAATATAAGTTCAACAGCTAGAAGTTATACAGCCTTTAATGATTATTTATAAATATACCTGTTGACAGGATATATTAATTTAAATAATTGTATTTAACTAATATGACTTTGTGTTTTTAAATGTTAAAAAAGAGTAACTACTGATTTTCTTGCCGGTTCTTCTCGGTAGAATCTACTTTCCGAACCGGTGGTAGCTTCACTTAATTGTAAAATGACGATTCAAACGTGCTTGTAAAAGCCTACTTGAATAAAGTTTATTTTGATTTGATTTGATTTGATTATATTTAAAATACTTTATAGGCTTACAGTAAGCAAATTCAAATGAATTTCAATCAATACTTTAAATCCACGTGTGTGAAACCAGGCGTACAATATTTACTCGTTAACATATTCAGTTAAGACGTTTTTACTTCAATGATCAATTATCTCGGATTCTGGGCCACACGTCACGATGACGTCACTCATGACGCAACGAACTAAAATAATCGAGTTTATTAGAGCCGGTGCATAAATACCGAGGCCTATCAGACGTGCGAGGCCGATTTTGACATTAAGGCGGACCACATACGATGCGATTGTTTTTTTAAAAAAACTAGTTATATCCAGTTATATCTGGTACATTATTTTTTTACATTATTTTTTATGATATGGGTTGGCGAACGAGCATATAGACAACCTGATGGTAAGTGGTCACCATTACCCGTAGACAATGAAGCTGTAAGAAATATTAACTATTCCTTACATCGCCAATGTGCCATCAACCTTAGGAACTAAGATGTTATGTCCCTTGTGCCTGTAGTTACACTGGCTCACTCACCCTTCAAATCGGACATAATAATACTAAGTACTGTTATTTGGCGGTAGAATAACTGATGAGTGAGTGGTACCTACCCAGACGGGCTTGCACAAAGCCCTACCACCGAGGATATAATAGGATATTGGCGTATTTTATAAAAGGGTGAGTGAACTAAAGTAATACAGAGGCAAGTCTAAGGACAACCAATGTTATAAAAATATATCTACATATATTTACTGTTATTGTAATGATATATTCCGCGCTCTTCAAATATTTCTCAGAGTATAATAGTACTTTATATTTATTTTATATAATATAGGAATTTGCTGCAAAATGAGTAGACATTATCCATACGATCTGTTTAACGACTTCATTGATATGATAATCGCCGTTTTTTCACAAATCCATAATGAGATTATTTTGGCTGGATTTTTAAAACCCACCCAGACTGAGTTGTTTAAGATATCGCTGTTTTCACAACCCAAATATTAATTATTCGTAAACAATTTTTAGTTATAGAAAAACATACCTAAAATATACAATAAAGTTTACGAATAATAATAAAAGTTTAGAAATAATTTATATGAAATGGCTGTATAAAAAACGTTACCGTAACGAAAGCTATAAATACAGATGATGATAAAAAAAATGATAATTTATATTGTTTATTATCGTAATAATTAATAACATTAAACGCTTAAATATATATAAATATGAATTAAGAATGGTAACTGTATAAATCTTGACCGTGTGGAATGGTGGCAAGAATGCTAGCAGCATTTCCCCGTTGAATCGCAATTCCGATCCTCTGTGCAAAAAATGAACCAGCCTTCATGTCACCAGCGGAGGCAATGAGGCGAGGTGTCATACTTTTGATGAAGATTTGTGCCCCACTACTCCAAGGGCCAAGTGTTTCGTGAGCAAAATTTGTGAAATTTATGATGTAGTTTTACAAAAGACTACACTTTGAACGTTACCTCTGTTAATATTCAAACGTTAATTAAAATCTGTTTGTATAACGTAAAATGGCGTGAATGTTTAAATTAGCATAATTGTTATTGTGCTCAGTAGACTGTATGTGAAGGGACCTCTCAATCTTGACTCCTTCGTTAGAATACAGTAAAGTAAAGTAAAGTAACGGCCTGTAAATTTCCCACTACTGGGATACGGCCTCCTCTTCTATTAAGGAGAAGATTTGGAACATATTCTACAACGCTGTTCCAATGCGGGTTGGTGGAATGCACATGTGGCAGAGTTTCGATGAAATTAGACACATCTTTTCCTCACGATGTTTTCCTTCGTCGCTGAGCACGAGATGAATTATAAACACAAATTGAAGGTTAAGATGCACGCGTTCTAACCACTGGGCCATCTCAGCTTTTTTAGTAGTTTTCTTCTGTCTGTCTGTCTTAGAAATCTGTCTTTTATTATTAATATTTCTTGGAATCTAGATAAATTAACAATCTGATAAATGGTAGTCTTAACGAACCGTGTTTGCTTAATATTTGCTGCAAAGTATAGTCTGCTACATTATTTGTAATTGGCAGTATTCTTCTCCTTGTCGACACCTAGATGCGATCCCATAAGACTGCTAAGGTTGGACTACATACGAGACCAATATGCATTTTAGCAATTTGCAATTTAGAACTTTAATTTGCCTAGAGAAAGAGTTTAATACTAATCCCTTCATGATGTTGAAAGGCCAGTAAAGCGTAGTCATCCCATCAAAACATTGTAAAACCCAGTAGAGCTAACATAAGTTTAATAATCGTGAAAAATATTCATGTTGACTTAATATAATAAAGTTATACACCTGTGGAAAGAACTAACTTTGATTCACGATGTATGTAACCGCCATTTCTTTGCAACGCAAGAGCTTCTTGCGTTATAAATTCTTAATATTGGAATAAATAATATCTATTTTTTTTCTCGTTATCTATTATTTTCTTTCTATTTAGGTATTTTCCAACGAAACTTATACAAAACAATGTGATTATAAATAAATAAAATAATAAAACAAATAAAGAATAATTCTCACCTCTATCTGTCAAATTATGTTTTTTTAAATTTAGCATTACACTAAAGCTCATCAAAAAACAGCTTAGCTGTAATGAATTGAAAAATCTCAAATTTCGAATTCGGTTAGTTCGTACAAAACTAGAGTAAATTATTAAGAAAAATTTCACGCAAATTGCATTTAACGTCATACATGAGATCATCCTTAACAACAACAGACGGAAATACTCGAGTATATTAGTACCGGTACATAAATATCGCAGTCTATCACCGTAGACAAGCGAGGTCGATGCTGTTAAGGCTACCTGCATAATTAGCGTTTATTGAACGCAACAAAATTTAAAAAAAAATGTCAAAGGTTGCCTTATAATGCCTAGCTTACCTGCACGCCTTTATTTTTGGTCATCCAATCAGTTTTGTATTAGGTTTCGTTTATGTACTAGATTAGATATGAGGCTTTTGATCCACCTAATATGAATATTGAAACAAGTATACATATTTGAATTAGGAGATCTTTCAGTCAAAGATCTATAGATCTGTGACTGAATATACATATATAATAAAATTGGAGTATCTATTTTTAATATTAAAATATGTATAACAAAATATTAAAATTAAAATTTTTGTTCCGGCTAATCTCTAGAACGGCTAGACCTATTTTGACGGGATTTTTCTGGCAGATAACCGATATAATAAGAAGTAACTTAGGCTACTCTACACATATACATATTTTTTGTTTTGTTGAATTCAAACGCGTGCAAAGTTGCGGGCACAGCTCGTATATAAATACAAAAGAACGTATTTCACTTGCATGCCCGACATCCAATGTTACATAAAGAAAAACTTTGGATATCAACTAATAAATCCTTAAGTAAACTGCGCTGAAGATATACGAACTTTCTAGAAATTATCTAAGTCAATACCTGTTCAAGGTAATTAGTTCTTAATTCAATTAAATAGTTTTCTTACTGTTGACCTGTTAAGGCTTCTGCTATGACATTATAATAGCTGCGTTGGATAATGGATAGATTCGAAGAAGCCGAGGTTTTAATTTAAAACCTTAGTCTAACTTCTAAACACACCAGGAGCAATTTAAATTTTTTTTTAAGGTGTGTCTCTAATATTTTTACATCACAGCCTAAGTGTTCTTTTTTAAGGAAAACTGTAGGGAATGAATACAAATTTACTGCTATTGC
Organism: Vanessa cardui; assembly: GCF_905220365.1. Classification (NCBI taxonomy): domain Eukaryota; kingdom Metazoa; phylum Arthropoda; class Insecta; order Lepidoptera; family Nymphalidae; genus Vanessa; species Vanessa cardui. The sequence continues at coordinate 2,298,147 of NC_061148.1, forward strand.
AAAATAGGGAGAAGTGATGGAAGCTTAGAATAAATACATCAATATTGACTTGTTCTACATAAAAGTTAGTACAGATATGGTACGACGATATAGATTTGATTATAAGATTGACTTGACGGTTGGGTAAGATTGATCAAATTGACGGTCACTCTTATGATCAACGTAGTATATTTTTAAATAATATTAAATGTTCAAACTTACTGAGAAATTTGGCTCCGACCCATCTTTTAGTTTGAAACCAGAGCCTCGAGATCTACAGCTTTAAAGCCTCGCTCAGCCTGAGTCTATGACCTAAGTGATAACTATGTATACTAAAATTACTGTCGAAGGGAGTTTAGTTTTCTTATATGTTCGTCATTCTCTCGATGTTTTTGTTTCTGTGTACCTGAATAAAGTATAATTTGATTTTTTTTTGTTTTATTTAAAGACAAACTTTATATATACATACTAGAGCATTCGGCCTTAAAATAAAGTACTCTACATAGGTATAGTAGTTTACTTATAATTCTATGTATAGTAAACTAGCTACTTGTCCTGGCTTCGCACGAATATAATAAGGGTCTTTAAATTGTTAATATCGTAGTATGTATTGGTTTAACTCTATTGGTTTGCGGTGCGCACGCAAATCTATATAGATGTCAAAGTAATTCTGTCTGTCTGTCTGCCCCTCTTTCACTACCAAACCATTAAACCGAATTTGATGAAATTTGCATTGAACCAAACTTAAACTCCAAGAAAGGACCTAGACTACTTTTTGTCAAAAACATGACAACCAACACCTAAAACGCAAGCGAAGCCGCGGGCTACAACTAGCCAATTATGAATCGGGATGGCAAAAATCATGATTATTTTTACGACATCTCTAACAATCAGCGTTATGTTTCAGACAATTTACACAAAATCATATTGAATAATACTCCTTATCCTTTCTCATGAATCAAATAAAAATATACTTTATTCAAGTAGGCTTTTACAAGCACTTTTGAATCGTCATTTAATAACTATATTAAGTGAAGCTACCACCGATTGGGAAAGTAAATTCTATCGAGAAGAAGAATATCTTTTTTTTAGTAATAAGTTGGCGGACGAGCATTTGGGCCACCTGATGGTAAGTGGTCACCATCACCCATAGACAATGACGCTGTAAGAAATATTAACTATCGGGATAAAAGATGTTATGTCCCTTGTGCCTGTAGTTACACTGGCTCACTCACCCTTCAAACTGGAACAATACTGTGTACTGTTGTTTTGCGGTAGAATATCTGATGAGAGGGTGGTATCTACCCAGGCGGGCTTGCACAAAGTTCTACCACCAAGAAAAATCTCCGTCTATTAGTGAAGACAGTATTAAAATCACTTTGATAACTTTTGAGTAAACCACGTCCAGACAAACGTAGACTTTGTTTTACGAAGCGATTTTTCAAACGCTCCGTATGAGGTAGCCCTAAATACCTGCGGTGGTCCAACCATTAAGATTTTAATTTCACGCCCAGCCTTTTTCGTTTTATAAACGTGACTTCGACGATGTGTTGCTCAATCAATTAAATGAATGTCAACACAATATATGTACTTGCGAAATATATATAACTAAAGAGTTTTATTACGAGCTCAGATGGTCCAGTGGTTAGAACGCGTGCATTTTAACCATAGATTTCGGGTTCAAACCCAGGCAAGCACCACTATATATATGTGAATGCGGTGAAAGAAAACATCGTGAGGAAACCTCTATGTGTCTAATTTCATCGAAATTCTGCCAAATGTGCATTCCACATGCCAAATACCACACATACCACATGTGCATTTCAGGTGAAATATGTTCCAAAGCCTCTCCTAGGAAGCCTTAGCTCAGCAGTGGGAAATTTACAGTCTGTTACTTTACTTATAGAAAGCCATAGCCCGGTAATAGGAAATTTACAGGCTGTTACTTTACTTATAGAAAGCCATAGCCCGGTAATAGGAAATTTACAGGCTGTTACTTTACTTATAGAAAGCCATAGCCCGGTGATAGGAAATTTACAGGCTGTTACTTTACTTATAGAAAGCCATAGCCCGGTAATAGGAAATTTACAGGCTGTTACTTTACTTATAGAAAGCCATAGCCCGGTAATAGGAAATTTACAGGCTGTTACTTATTTTAAAGAGTTTATTAACAGTGCTATTATGTATAAATCGTTTTATAGTGTTAATGTATGTTAACTTGGTGTTAGGGCATTGTGTAAGCCCGTCAGGTCAGGTGCTACACAATCAATATTCTAGCTGCAGCACTTAGTATTGCTGTGTGCTTGTGTTCCAATTTAAAGTGTGATTGAGCTAGGGAAGCTTTTAGAGGGAGGTGACTTAGTTATATAGATGGCGATTTGTTTTCTCACGAGTCCCTTCAAATTATCGGTCCGAAGACTCTTGTACTTCAGTTTTAATTTTATAAAAAACTCTAGGATATCCGATCACATTTAAATCTAATAACGTTGATTTAATACCTGAACGAGCTGAGATGGCCCAGTGGTTAGAACGCGTGCATCTTAACCGATGACTGCGGGTTTAAATCCAGGCAAGCACTTATCTAACACTAAAATTCATCTCGTGCTCGGCGGTGAAGGAAAACATCGTGAGGAAACCTGCATGTGTCTAATTTCATCGAAATTCTGCCACATGTGCATTCCAACAACCCGCAATGGAACAGCTTGGTGGAATATGTTCCAAGCCCTCCTAATGGAAGAGGAGGCCTTATCCCAGCAGTGGGAAATTTACTGGCTGTTACTTTACTTTTTTTAACTTTAATACCTAAACGTATTCAAATCCCATCATAAGGTTATTGGTTATTGATGATGGATCTCTAAAATTAAGCTGGAGGTTGGAAGTGTGTAAACAGTGTCTCGGATAGCACGATCTGATGTACTGGTGCATGAGCGCCTATCCAGTCGTGTCAGATTTGTCTTACTATTGCTACTGTTACTAATAAGTACATTAAAAATGCCCCGCCTACGTCTGATGCGATGATGGAAATCGTTTAAGATTACGTCATTATTTTTACATTTCAATGACACTGAGCTTAAGTTATTAGTATTTTACTCCTAGTATATAATATCCCAGGACATATATATGCTATAAATTAACAAATTATTAACATCACACAAAATTTGTCTTAATGCTAGACCAAGACGTAAGTACATAAGTGTCACAAACTTACAAATGTTGATACATTTTGAAAATACGCTGTGCAAATAAGACGACGTTATTTAAGATAAATAATTAATAAATATTAAATTTTCCTTTTTTATAAACACAGACCACAAGTTAAATTAATATGGCACCATTGAGGACCCTATTAATTAATAAACAATTTCCAACCGACAACATCACGTAATCAAAAAGGGTAACAATTTATGACGTCATAGATTATACCATAGCTAATAGTCAAAGGTCGTAAGTATCCATTACCCAATTAATAAAAATCATAGCAATTAATTGGTTGATTCAATTGAATTACATCAGTCACCCGCGAAGAGGTCATAATGAAATCATTGTATAATTTCGAAGATTCAATACTTGACTGAGAGCTAGAGATCTGATTGCAGGATAAGCCACACGATAAACTGTGTAATCAGACCACACATTTTACAAGAATAATACATACATGTCTGTTTTATACACACGATTGTGTTATCTAATTGCCCAAAATTGTATTATAAAATAGCAGTTTAGTTTAGGGAAATGTCAGCATTATCCTCTTTAAAGAATCGGATTGACTTTCTGAACAAAGATGTTCTAAATAGAGAGAAAATATATCTTCTAAGTAGCTGTATCATTCAAAACTGTCAAAACAGACTAGTTGGAAAAGATATACATTGATAAAAAACAGTCGGGATAAGAAAAGATTCATCACTTTAAGATCTATTTTCGTGTGCTCAGCATGAGCGATAATCTGCTTTACCGATCGTGAATGACATTTTTCGTCGCAATGATTCGATGTTTAGATTCAAAAGGTACTAAGTAAGACATCGAGTCTTAAATTCAAATTCTTAAAGGAATGAATTTGAAAACTGAAGGTTTTCTTACTCTAACTGTACCTACTACTTGATAGTGACGTAGATACAGTCAACACAAAAAATATAAATATTCGTATTTTATTTACAAAAAAAAAACAAATTAACTGTCTCTATATCATTCGATTTTTAAAAAGAAATATGAGTAATATTTTATTAAGAGCAGAGAACATCTGACATAATAACTCTGTTAATAATATTTCATTTTTGAAATTCAAGTGTTTAAGATCTAAATGATTATGCCATTCGTTTCTTGGCTGCTCAGACTGTAGATGTTTTTCTTTATAGACCGACATTGAACGACGGGGAAAATAATAAAACACAGATAGCTGCCAATTTATCGTGTGTCTATCTATCAATCCGTGGACGAAGTGAGCGCGAAAATCAGTAGACCAATCACTTAGAACAAATAAAACTGACCGATCGGAACTCGATCATAAAACGTCACAAAGTGATATACGACATTGACTCTTATAATTATTATTTTTAAAGGTCATTATAAAAAGCGTAAACATTTCATAATTCCAGAAGAATTGTTCGAAATGTTTTGTCTTTTTCTTTCAAATGTTAAACCAATTGCATCGAAAAGAGAGAAGTTACTGTTTAACTAAAAATTCGCTACATAACTTTTTCTACATTCAAACTAAGTAAGGCTATATTATATGTATATGTTTGGCAAAGACTGCTTTTTAAACGTACCTTCTAATCTTACTTCATAATGATTGGTTAAGTTTGAGCTTTAAGCTGTGGTTACTTAACGTAATATTATGATTGGTTATATTCTAAAAAGTTCCAATATTTTAAAAGTCTATTAATGTCGTGGAATAGAACGTAACACGTTTGACATATTTTTTAATTAAAAAAAAAATATTTTTTTTTAATTTCGCGTAAATGGTCAGGCAAACGTACCTTGAAAATAAACCTAAAAATATATCTTGATAGTAATTGTTTTTCCCCTTTTAGCTTAGTGATAACATTTTGTGTGACTCATTTAATTCTAATTACACTCGAAATATTTAAATACTATTAATATACATTATGACTCTGAGCATCATCTACATTGAAATTAATCTCTATGTCTAAGTTCACAAGGTTGAAAATTGACTGCGGATCGATATGATTTGAAGAGGGTTACGTGATTGGCATTTTGTAATGTTGCCAGCATTGATTATTGTCGCGATTGCTATACTAAATCGATTTGTTTATTTACTGTGTGAGATAAATTGTTTTTTAATTTCCTTAATACAATAGACTACATGAAATAAAAAAAATCCAGTTATTTTAAAATTATATTGAGTCTTATAAACACGTCGTAACATTGTATGCAATTTCAATTTCCAATCATTAAATTACAAATCTATGATTGACTTATTAAATATCTGTCCATTTAACTTTTCTGTTACTTACATGATTTTTTTTTTTGTATACCCAACTGTCAAATATTAACCGCAAATAAAAGTATAGCATACAGGTTACAGAAGAATAGAAATATAACCGTTTATTTTGTTACGTTTACTATTATTTGTAAGTTTTTTGTTTAATATCATATCAAAAGTGTATTGTTTAAAGTTAGGATCAAATTAAAAAAAAAATAGTGCATACAAATAGCAAAATAAAAAAACATTCTAATTAATATTATAGATGGGAAAGTAAGTATATTTAATACTTTCACGTCCTAAAGATCTTGAAGTTTTGCTATGTACAGGCTACGTTATTTTATATTCAACAATCCTCCCTAAACCTACACTACTAATAAAACTTTTAGTTCATTTTGCTGTCAAGAGATGGCGTTAATAGTTCCTTAAATCGCGATATATTTTTTTAAGTATTTTCATTCGTAATAAAAGCGATATATGATATCAATAATAATTATAAAAAATCAAAATATTATAAATGCAAATAAAAAGTTGGAGATTATACTTTGATTATTTTTACCAATTAGCGGCTTCTTGTAAGTTAATGTACCGTACCACTGAATTGACCGGACTATAGACAGATTACTAATTCCTTAATGATTACTTTTTTAATTTTAATATTACAACTTATATGGCAAACGTTGATAAACATACAGCCGTGATGACCCGTGTCGATTTATTAATAAAAATCTATTATATTCAAATACTATGACAGAACCTTGGACGTTACACTGGGCGTGTAACATATATATAACAATGCGTGTTTACTACAATCTGAAGGTTTTTAATCATGGCAAGACCTTTTGAACCAGTAATTATAGTAAGTAATATTCATTTAGTTACTCGTTATCTACGTCTAATATTGTAAATGTGAAAGTAACTCTGTTGCACTTTTACGGTAAAATCAGTGAATTGAATTTGATGGATTTTGGTATGTATGCTTTAACCCTAAGGAAGAAAATAAGGCTTTTTACACCTGAAACCTATGAACGCCCCAACACATTGACGAAGCTGATAAACTAATTGATTAATATTATACCTATATTTAATTGAAACTTTAATTTATATACTTATATGTATAATTATATATAACCTCCTAGTCATCGCATCGCACGTTTTGGGGATTGGTTGTCATGTGTCAGGCAAAAAAGTAGCCTTTGTCCTGTCTTGGAGTTCAAGTTTGCTTCATAGCAAATTTCATCTAATTCTTTTCATTTGTTTGGTCGTGAAAGTGCGACAGATTCTCAACTTCACATTCCGTCGCTGCTCCTGCAAAAGTCACTGTGTTTTTTTCATATTTTTCGATTGCCGTATATATTATGGTATGGGTTGGCGGACGAGCATATAGGCCACCTGATGGTAAGTGGTCACTACACCCATAGACAATGACGCTGTAAAAAATATATACTATTCCTTACATCGTCAATGCGCCACTAACCTTGGCAACTAAGATGCTATGTCCCTTATGCCTGTAGTTACACTGGCTCACTCACCCTTCAAACCGGAACATAGCAATACTGAGTACTGTTGTTTGGCGGTAGAATAACTGATGAGTGAGTGGTACCTACCCAGACGGGCTTGCACAAAGCCCTACCACCAAGTAGGTATATGGAAATTTCGATGTATGAATATCGCATAGCTCAATTTGTAAACTTTTAACCTATAGAAGGAATGACAAAACTGTTTTCACAGTCCGAGAGTATTGAAATAACGATTAAAACGGTGTAGCAGTCGAAAAATGTTAAGGAAACACTTAGTGACTTTAGCAGGAGCAACGACGATTTATAATATTAGCATAGAAGTAAATATTCTAATGGTAATCAAACACGCACATGACACGTAGCCATAAGATGGTTCGACCGCTTGAAACATAATTATATTTCGATAATTTTAAAAACCAATCTTGGATTAGTATACATCTCTCCACCAATATTGCGTGGCAATCGGTGCAGAAACGGCGGAGAACGAGCCAGGACAGACAGACGGACATACATGACGAAACTATAAGGGTTCCTAGTAGACTACGGAACGCTAAAAAGAATTAACAAATCTTATATTTACGTAGTTCATACGACTTTCTAATTAATTGTGCACTACTTACAGTTTTTGATTAATATGTATTTACTTATAATACAACACTATTACACTTAACAATTTATTGACGACGACGATTTATTTCCATGTTAATTTTACTTTTAAAATTCCGATAACAGTTCCGACGTTCAAATATAATTTCCATAGTGTTGTCGCTACGGATTTTGAAGTGGGCAACATTATAAAAAAAAGAAAACATTGGCGGGAAAACTTGCGCTCGGCAGAATATGCTGGAACCGAGAACAATGTGATAACTTTTTGATAATTTTCATTACTGTATCTCTTTATATATTCTTTGCATAATTTGAATAAAGAAGAACATTATTAATTAATATCAAGAGTTATCTTTCAAACAATTAATTAACAAAAATAACTTTAGCAAATAATAGTGAATGTCATAGATTAACCAAGCTCTCGACCAATGGTAACGCGTCAATTTGCTGTCAAATTGTTTATTTGGCTTTTCTCCTGTTATGGTCGGAATAGAGTGTATAATTAGTTCGCGTGTAACCGTTCAATTAGCTTAGACTTTTTACAAGGCGGCGCCGATCAATCATAATCGTGAATGCCATTCATCAAATGCATCTTCCATTCAAAGAATCACTCTCTACAGATAATAAAAATATTTGTATGAGAATATAATTATTTGATTACAATTTATAAATTAAAATATCAGTGTTGCCTAATTAAGTCGAGATGGTCCAGTGGTTAGAACGCCTACATCTTATTGATGATTGCTCCACTGAATTTTCATGTGCTTAATTTGTGTGTGTTATTCATCTCGAGCTCGTCAGTGAAGGAAAACATCGTGAGGAAACCTGCATGTATCTAATTTCAAAGAAATTCTGTCACATGTGTATTCCACCAAACCGCATTGGAACAGCGCGGTGGAGTATGTTCTAAACCTCCTCAAATAGAGAGGAAGCTTTAACCATATACTACATAGATTGATAGAAGATAAGTAAGGTATATAGTAGATACAAGGTAAGTAAGGCTTTCCTTTATATTATAAAGGCACGTGCCAGATTATCATCCACCACGTGCAGGTTTCCTCACGATGTTTTCCTTCATCGCCATGCACGTGATGAATTATAAATATAAATTAAACACTTGGATTCAGAGCACCGGGTTTGTTATCAGAAATGTCACTTAAGATTAAGATTCGCGTCTTATAAGTATTGGGCGGATACGTCGTGACAACAAATTTCATGGAATAACTACATATAATGTTTTATCTTAGGTATATATAATGTTATTTTCACTTGGTGGTAGGTTGGGCTTTGTGCAAACCCGCCTGGGTAGGTACCACCCACTCATCAGATAATCTACCGCTGAACAACAGTACTCATTATTGTTGTGTTCCGGTTTGAAGGGTGAGTGAGCCAGTGTAACTACAGGCACAAGGGACGTAGCATCTTAGTTCCCAAGGTTGGTGGCACATTGACGATGTAAGGAATAGTTAATATTTCTTACAGCGTCATTGTCTACGGGTGATGGTGACCACTTACCATCAGGTGGCCCATATACTCGTCCGCCCAACTATTCCATAAAAAAAAACCTTCGAATGGAATAGGCTGCAGATCTATGCCTCATTTTATGGCATCAATAAAAAAAACAGGCAATACATGAATTTCATATACGTGTATATACAACAACAACAGCCTATAAATTCCCACTTCTGGGCTAAGGCCTCCTGTCCCTTCGGAGGAGAAGGTTTGGAGCTTTGGAGAAGGCTTGGAACATACTCCACCACGCTGCTCCAATGCGGCTTGCTGCATTCACATAAGACTGAATTTCGTTGAAACTAGACACATGCAGGTTTCCTCACGATGTTTTCCTTCACCGCACGCACGAGATGAATTATAAACACAAATAAAGCACATGAATATGTGGTGTTTGCCTGGGTTTGAACCCGCAATCATCCGTTAAGGTGCATGCGTTCTAACCACTGTGCCATCTCGGCTAACGTGTATATACACAATAACAAAATAAATAGTCTCGCTAGAGTATACGAGGTTACCTTACGTCGTATTCATAGAAAAGATTTTATCTTCAAAGACTGCAACGGAGCGTGACTGATAAGGTTTACGATCGTTTACAGCAAGCTACATTTGTATTGTAGGACACAACTTAGTTGAAGCATCGGCAAATTCAATAATTTTTACAACCAATAGAAATAGCTCTACCTATCGCGCCATTCGTCGCTACTCGTCGCTATAGATTCTCGTGTCAGTCCGACCCGAGAACGCAAGTGCATGTAAATCGACGTGTCAAATTGACGAATATATTACGACCATATGATATTATAAGCTATTACGTTTGTGTAAAGATCATATTCACATAAGAAATAAATATTGGTAATTTGGGAGAGCGTACTTACTTCGGATGTGATCGCTTTTACGAATTTTGCCGACGCTACATCTAAGTTGTGTCGTACTATAATAGTCGTGGCTTTACTTCTGTTAAACACATTGAACTCAGTTCTCATTGGATAGGGAATAATAAAACATATGATTATGTTTCCCTGGTACTTTGGGCAGTGATTCATGGAATTACTTTACATGGGTGACTATCAGTTATTTGTTATTTCTACGTTTTATGAGTGCCTGGTACTTTGATATCCTATATGGATGTGTAACTCCAAAAAAATATTGGTTATATGAATTAGTTGAGCTTAATTGGGTAAGTAGACTGGCATATAATGAATGGATTACCTAAAGGTAAGTGGTAACCACAGACGCTGTCAGAATTACAACCATCCCTTACATTGTTTATTCACCACCAAGTTAAGGTATAAGGTACAATATCCATTTTCTGTAATTACAGTAGCTCAAAGGGAAAGATTGCAACAACGACAGCCTGTAAATTCCCACTGCTGGGCTAAAGGCCTCCTCTCCCTTTGAGGAGAAGGTTTGGAACATATTCCACCACGCTGTTCCAATGCGGGTTGGTGGAATACACACGTGGCAGAAATTCTATGAAATTTGTCACATGCAGGTTTCCTCACGATGTTTTTCTTCGCCGCTGAGCACGAGATGAATTATAAAGACAAATTAAGCACATGAATCAGCGGTGCTTGCCTGGGTTTGAACCCGCAATCATCGGTTAAGATGCACGCGTTCTAACCACTGGGCCATTTCGACTCTTAAGATTTAGAGGAAAGATTAAATCATACTTAAATCAAATAGATTTATTTTTTGTTATAGGCAGACCGGCACGTGAGCCACCAGATAAATAAGAGACGCTGTAAGAAATACTAATCACTGTAACATCACAACAATGCGCCACCAACCTTGGTAGCTTAGATGCTATGTATTGTTGTTACGCGGTAAAATACATATATGAGATGGTTGGTACCTACACAGATGGGTTTGTACAAAGATCTACCAGCACTCAGGCACTTCTGAATTACGATTTTACAAGATTAATTAAATTTATCAGTTCGGATCTGCCGAGAAAGAATCTCACAAAATCAAAGAATACAACTCCAATCTGTTACACTATTATTTGGCAGGGCTTTGTGCAAGCCTGGGTACATATCTTTCGTCAGTTTTTCACACACAGACTTGTATTCTGTTATGCTAGTCGTTTTAGTCCCTGGCAGGTTTGAGCCCTGGGTAACATAGGCTAGGGGTATTTTTAATTAATCCCTAAAAGGAGTTTTTGTGTTGTGTGGTTATGTGGGTTGGAAATTTATGATATAGCTCAGGTAAAGCCAAATATACTTGCAAATTGTAAGCTGAAATATGATCTTGAAGGCGGAATTATTGAGATAAATATCTATCAATTCGTTTAATCTTTCTGTCAAAGATAAGTTCTAGAAATATCTAATATTTTCAATACCATATCGATTGCGTAATGAATTCTATATTTATAAATATTAAACTGCCGAAAGATTAGGTTAGGACCATGATTTTAGGGTCAAAACTGGGAACCTAAAAATCCTGTTGTTTCCCAGACAATAACAGGATTTGCCTTTATTGTATGTTTATAATTCATCTCGTGGAAAACATCTTAAGGGAAACGACATGAGATTCCAATAAACTTCTGCCATGTATCTTTCCACCAGCCCGTAGTGGAACATCGAAGTGAACTAATCTAAGAGGTGAACATTCTCGTCAAAAGATGAGGATTAAGCCCAGCAGTATGACATTAACAGGATGTTACTCAATGAGAAGTTATTTTAAGTGTTCTAAATGAAAGAAACTGGTTCTTGGCTTAAAAATTTAATTTAATTTATAATCTCAACCGTACCGATCTACCTCATTCGTGTCTTCTCCATCCTAAGTGACATCGGCGAAATAATCTGTGCCCTATCAGCACAACTAGTAACAGCCTGGTAAATTTCCCACTGCTGAGATAAGGCCTCCTCTCCCATGAAGGAGAGGTTTTGTAACATATTCCACCACGCTGATCCAATGCGGGTTGGTGGAATGCACAAGTGGCTGAATTTCGAAGAAATTAGACACATGCAGGTTTCCTCAAGATGTTTTTCTTTACCGCCGAGCATGAGATGAATTATAAACACAAATTAAGCACATATACACAGTGGTGCTTGCCTGGGTTTGAACCCGCAATCATCGATTAAATTCCACGCGTTCTAACCACTGGGCCATCTCAGCTCAGCACAATTAACAACCATCAAACTAATAAATGAATTGAATTGAAGAAACAGCTAACCCAATATACATTAAACTTATTCCAGAAGATCGGCGTTTCGGAGAAAGTTTTGTTATATAAATAAGTGAGTGTATTTAATGTACTTGTTTGTATAATATCTATATACGTGCAGTGAAATCGTTTTAGTCCTTTTTTTCAATTGAGTTGAAGTTAATACGCCGAAGAATGCCAGAATGGCATGTTTTTATATATAGTGACAGAAATAACTTAAATTAAAATGGTTACAATTTGACAAATGCACACGTTTATATTTAATATGAAACATTAATAGATTACGTACATTTTTTGTGGCATTTATTTGTGCCAAAAAGGCACAGATTATTTAGCCATACGTTCATACTACCAATGACAACACACTTCACGTCAAAGTGAAATATCGGTGACACTTCATTTGACGTTTGTTTTTTTTAACGTAACAATGACAAGGTATTATCTTACTGAGCCTCATCTTTCCTATTTTTCGAATCGATGTATTTTATATTATAGTGATTAATAGAGGCTGAATTTTAACCAATGAGCGACGACCTTATTATATTAATACATTACACGTGTATACAACATAGGGTTTAAGTATGTTTACCTTTAAACGTATTTGTCGTATGCATATTTAAGTATGTGTTATTTCCTTTTAACTTAACAGCTTTTAAAGTGTTTAAGTAATTAGTTGAAGTTATTTCAATAGCACAATGAACATTAAGGTACCTCCACACGTGTATTTATTAGACATACAGCAACTTTCCTAATTTTTTTTTTATAGTTCATATTAACTATAAAAAGCAAAGAAGCAAAGTGATAAGACTGGATGAGACCTCTCTTCATTTTTGTTTATAATTCATCGCGAGCTCGATAGTGAAGGAAGACCTCGTGAACCTGTAGGTATTGTAGGATAATCAAGTACATATGTATTCACGAATCCGCACGGGGAGAAGGAGCTTCAACCCACCAATGGGACACACACGTGATAACTTAGTGATATGAGCAATGTTTTAGTAAACAGATATGTTATTAACGCGCAAAAAGTGAAGACTAGAAAACGTCCTAATTGGGACGTTTGCCTTTAGTCGTTTTACGTAGTAATACGTTATAATACATCATAATTACGTAGTAATTTTAATTATTGTTTTTATAAGGCTATCCTTTTTACTTTTAACGAAATGTAAAAATAAACTAAAATAAACGGTCGCCGGCACGGCACACTTTTTTCTGTTGTTTAGTATGGATATAACATATCTGTTTATTAGAATATCAGTGGATATGAGTAAACTGAAACGTATTTACTGACTTTTGTTTACAAACACTCACGTTCTTATGTTCGATATTTAAAACGATTAGACTTCAATAAAAAATATCGCAATAGCGTAGATAATAAATACTATTGTAGTTTTTTTTAATATCTAAACAGAATGTAAATAGTCATATATCATAGGTCCATATACATTGATGCCTTAAGAAATATTAACCTATCCTTAAATTGCCAAAGTGCCACAAACCTTGGCAACTAAGATATAAGACCATTGTGCCCGCACCACTCAAAAATGGGTCTGGCTCAAAAATGGTTTGACGATTGATTGAAAACAGTTGGTGTTTTTATTTTGTAACTTAATTATTTTTTGATTAAACTTAATAACTTATTTCAAAATCGATCTCTAAAAAAATGTTAAATTATTAAAGTATATAATTTTTGTATTATTAATAAATTGAAAGTCCTGAAGGAGCAACATAAATTTAATTAACAAGCTTGCCAAAAAGTTCAGCAACCCTGCCCTAAATGATAATACTGAAAACAGCTGATGAGAAAGATGCCAAAATAGATCAAATGCTGTCCAAGCTTTTAAAATTCGAATGTCAAACACGTTGATCGGCGTGATTGGCTGATAGAACTAAATCATTATGCCGACATAAAAAAAAAATTGGACCAAGGAGGTTTTTATGTCCTAAATCTTAACACAATAAAGATTGGACCATGTGTTTATATCCGCTGTGTATTATTACGTCCTCTATGTACCAATCGTTCTTGAACTAGTTTTTTTACTCCATTAATTCAGATGTCTTACCGATCATCTCATAAAACTAAACTAGAGCTTTATTGCAATTAATTAAAGTTAAAAATCGTTTGACAGATCAAAGTGAACCAAAGTAATAAACCAACGGGAAACTATAAACTTGCTTATTTCAAAGCCAAAACAACGCTTGAATATATATGTATTTTTAAAAAGTATATAGGTCAAAGAGACTCACCTCCTCGACGGACTTTTTGGAGAAATCGTTCATGGACACAATCCATTGCTGCACAAGTTCATTCACAATAACAAGATCATTATATAACCACGTCAATAATTCGTTAACCCACTGAACGCTCGCAGCATCCGGACCGGTGCAGGTGGGCACGATTACGCTTTGGTGCTTCTTCAACGTCAGCTGTTCGGGTCCGGGTGACATGCGCCCCGGCCTCCTCTTGTTGGTTGGCGGCGTCGCGGGCACGAAACCCGTCGGTTTCGAGGGTTTGAAGGCGCCGCTTTTGAACTTGGCGCTGGTCGCCAGCACGCTGTCCGCGCTTGTGATTATTTCGTTCGCTGTCTTCTTCGTATCTTCGCTCGCCTTCGGTTTCTCCGTCTTTTCCTCTACGCTCTTCGCGCTGAACCTGCCGTAGGCCCATTTCGCGATCCCGAGGATGACGATGGAGAACAGGATCCATATGAATATAAGCATCACTAGGTTGTCCATCGCTGTGTCCATATAGTCGAAACTACATATGAGGTCATCAACCGCTTCGGCTAGGTCAGCCATAGTTTTCCATGGTGTTGTCCACCATGCGGCGTGAGCTCCCGCCGCCTCACCCTTCTCTACTGACGATGAGCCCGACATTTTTTCACTATTTCTGAACGTACTATTTTTGGACGCAGCTCTCTCTCTTTTTCCCGCGCTATCCCTTTCTTACGAGCGCGTTCAAAATTGCATATCGTATCACTAGTACGCTAATCACAATATTTACAATAATTCAATTATAGGCAGCGGATTTAGTTTTAATGAACACATCTCTAAGGTACGGATTTAATTTTATTGTATTGTTATCGATCGTTCGTATAATCTTGGTTCCAAGTCTTTGTCGTGTTTTGGTCTTGATTTCTCAGAGCATCTGGTTATCGAATCTCTGAAACAAAACAAAAAATAATTAGACTATTTAAATATTGCATTTCTATAATACATTTTTTTTATTATTATCTATGAAATGCTGCTACCATTCTTGAAATTTCTCGCGGTCAAGATTTATACAGTAACTATTTTTAGTTCATTTTTGTATATTAAGGTCTTCGTGTTAATGTAATAATTATCTAACAAATATTTACATAAATTATTGCATCTATATTTATTCAATAGATATTTTTTTTGTAAATATGCGACATTTATCCCTTTATTGAATCAAAATCAAAATAAACTTTATTCAAGTAGGCTTTACAAGCACTTTTGAATCGTCATTTTACAATTAAGTGAAGCTACCACCGGTTCGGAAAGTAGATTCTACCGAGAAGAAACGGCAAGAAACTCAGTAGTTACTCTATTATATATACGGCTATTATATATACGTTAAAATCTATATAAATTATTTAATAATTATATGAGTTACAGCACGTTAATATACCACCGCTGGGTAAACCTTATCCCTTTTCAAGAACGCACACTATATATCATAGGTATATATGAATATAATAGGTAGTATATATCATATTACAAAACCGATGTCGCTTCCCGCCGTCTGATTAATTGATTGTGATTTGATTATTGATCTTTTAAATTAAACTCATTATATAATACAGATATACTTTACAATAATTCCGAAAACGATTATTTAAAATAACGGAGAAAAATGGCGCGAAAATTTGACATATCTCCGATGTTTGACAGACTGTTGTAAAATAATTTTAGAGGTTATGGCGGTGAAATTTAAATTAATAAAACATTCGAAATACGATATTAGTCGTTAATTTAATAAACATTAACACCAAGACAACATCGGCGAGAGGATGTCACGTAGTCACGATTGTCATCATAAATATTTAATACCGCCTACTTCGTGTGCCTTAGAAATTAAAAAAAAATTGTTCAGTTCGAAGATTTTACTTTAGGTAACTTATGATTTTTTTGTTAGGAGGTACAAGATCGATCCAGCCGTTTAAGATATTATCCAGAACAGACAGACAAAATAAAAAAAAAAGGTTTTTTACAAATACATATAGCAAATTTAGCTATTACAAACAGACACCTCTTGTATTATATTAATAAATTTAATATTCATCAGTTATAAAGAAATGTATACAAATACACCAACCCGCATTGGAACAGCGTGGTGGAATATGTTCCAAACCTTCTCCTCAAATGGAGAGGAGGCCTTTAGCCCAGCTGTGGGAATCTACAGGCTGTTGTTGTTGTATACTAATAATACTCTACGGAAACCTATTTATAACGATATTGGAATTGGAGACTTCCTCTAACATAAAACAATTGTATATTAAGGTTCTATGAAAAATAATGCCACAGAGTATATACTAGCGGTTTATGTATTTTTAATTTCTCGGTAACGTGATAATCGATTTAGATTATTTAGAGAGCGTCACTATACTAATATTATAAGATAAAATTTATTTGTTTTTTTTTTAGGAAAGCACCACTGAATGCTCACCACTTAATTTGTGTATGTGTGTAAGGTGAAGGAAAACATCGTGAGGAAACCTGCATGTGCCTAATTTCATAGAAATTCTGACACATGTGTATTCCAACCGGCATTGGTAACAGCGTGGTGGTTCCAAACCTCCTCAAAGGGAGAGGAGTCCTCAGCCCAGCAGTGGGTTTACAGACTGTGTTGTTGTTGTTGTTTGTTATTTGTTCGTGAATATTCTCCGAAACTAACGATCTAAATATATTAAAATATTCACTGGTAGATGCTGCATTATTCTTAAATGCTATAGGATACAAATTACCAATTAATTATACGAGTATACTAGCGATGTACTACCCGGGTATGCAAGGGTCCAATGCTAATACTAAATAAACTACAGAATTTGTTTATTTACGACATCACATTAGAAACTTCAAAAATTTTCAGTGTCTCTTTCCTATATTGTCCATGTATTATATACAAAAATCTTCATGTCGAATCACTCTATGTATTAAAAACCGCATCAAAATCCGTTGCATAATTTTCAAGATCAAAGCATGCATATGTTCTGACAGCGGTAAGCGTCTTTGTTTTATACTATGTAATGATAATGATGACAGCTACATGAAGTCAGATAGGGTCGTTTGAAATATGTTCAGTTGGTTATTCCATAACAAGAAATCGAATCTCACCGCAGAACACGAGTGTAAAATATCATAATCTAAAATTTGTCATAGACTATAAAATTTATAATATACATATATATATTAGATGCAGACTCACATTTTTAAATTTGGGCCGATGATTATTATTTAAACATTGACAAATATCCAGTGTTGAATCGTTTTTATAAAACAAAAGAAAATAATCTATTTTAATTGATACTTTTTTTTGTAATAAATTTATTGAAGTTGCATTTTTGACAAATTTTGAAAAAAGCTAAAAACGTGATAACTCGAAAATGCTTAATCCCCATGCATATGGGGGTTAAAATGATTTCAAATAGTCACCCCTATCACCTCCTAATGGAATACGTCGAATTATCAATAACCCTGTTTAAACAAGAACGTCAAAGTTTGTTTTATTTTGGTTTAGTTTTTTATCATATTAGAATTTAAATTAACTTCTCAGAATTCGAATATGGAACTATAAAAAATATGTTACATACCTCCCACTAAAGAAGATTGTTATATACAGCGAAAACTATTAAAAATATATAACGAAAAACATCAAACTTTCTTTTATTTTAGTTCTATTCAAATTGAAATTTAAATGAATATCTTAGAATTCGAATATGGAACGACGAAAACAAAAGACGGCAATTAAAACTGAAAGGAACGCGATTTTTATTTGATGGCAATAACAGAGCACGTTGCCGCTTCGCGTTCGAGGTGTGTGAAATAACGACTTAGCGCTAAAAGTAACGAGCGATACATACTATTAACGATAAAAAAATAACGCTATATAACGTCTACTAATTATTCTGTACTTATAAAAAGTAACTCCCGATTTTATATACAACTACCCTACGGTTTTTTAGACGGTTTTCCTCAATAAACAGAACGATTCAAGAGAAAAGTTTATATGTATGCAGAGAAAAGCAAAAGATATCAATTCTTCTATAATATAATTCTTCTATTTCTATAAATAATATTTTTCAATTTATAAAATTTATATCTTAAGACTTGTATTGTAGCCATCGTAGGGCCAGGTGGTGCAGTGCACAAGGCCCCGGAGTTCAGGGGGCCCTCTAAACTAAACCTTAGCTTCTGTAGCTAGAAAATCAAGACTCTGCGCAGAAGATTTCTTATTTGGTATCTATAATTTTAAAGGGTAATAATTAGTTAAAATGGATGGAAAAGAGGGGGTGAGGGCCGATTAGTTTTCTAT
Organism: Vanessa cardui; assembly: GCF_905220365.1. NCBI lineage: Eukaryota > Metazoa > Arthropoda > Insecta > Lepidoptera > Nymphalidae > Vanessa > Vanessa cardui. The sequence continues at coordinate 2,316,923 of NC_061148.1, forward strand.
ACACGGGGGCCCTTCTTCACCTAGCTACGCCACTGACTCTAACGATGACAAATTGATAGTTATACTATTCGTTGTTTTAACAGAAGGATAACACTTTCTTTAAGTTGAATTTTTGTTTCAATTAATTTCAATATTCAATTGAAAACATTTTAAATTTGGAAAAGAAAGAATTGGTAAAATATTTGTTTTCATCTCCTTCAAAGATGCCTCAGGGCCTCCAAGCTTTTAAGGCCTGTACAATGTACAGTCAGAGTAAGAAAACCTTCGTCAGTTTTGAAATTCATTCCTTTATCAAGTCTTAAGCTCTTAGTACCTTTTGAATCTAAACATCAAATCATTGCGACGCAATATATCATTCTCGATCGGTAAAGCAGATTATCGCTCGTACTGAGCACACGAAAATAAATCTTAAGGTGACGAACCTTTTCTTATCCCGACTGTACATCTATAGCTCGAAGTACACTACTATTCGCGGTTTCGTGAACACGTTCACGAAACTGCGAACAGAGTGCGACAGTGATATGTAGTATCTCTTTCACGGCAACTGAGCCACTGATAGATGTGTTTTGTGCGTGGAGTACTTTATAATCTGTTAACATTTTTTATATAAAAAAAGAAAAAAACTTTTTCGAGAATAATCTAACAATACAAAAAAAAGACTTTAATATTGTAATAATATATGTTGGCATATAAGAACGCAAGCTACGTTATATAGTAGTTGACAAATATGTATTCTTAGTTTAAATATAATTTGAACTGACATGACTGTAAGCTTGTACAAATTTTATTCTTACAATATACGTCGTTGCATTTATTATATAATCGTTTTTTTATTTATTTCCACCGAAAAATCAACAATATATTGAGCCAAATTAGCCAAACTTACTATGTTTTTTTTTTTTAATTTGTATGTGATATAAGATGTAGGTTAATACTGACTTAATTGAAATTGGTCTGTGGTCGATATTTATAATCTGTCGTAATGGAATTAATTGACCTTTAAGTGACGTCACTCGGTACAGTGAACTGTCTAGCTTTTGATTTAGATTGTAGTTTGGCTTTTGTGACCTAATTTTTTATATACTTATATTTATTATAGTACTATGTTACCTCACTCCCTTTCTAAGGTTTAAGTAGACGCCTGTATATTGCTAAAATAAAGACTTTTTAGTGAAGATTTTTTACCCCAAAGAACTGATTATACTCATATATACATATATTAACGAAGGATTGCATTAAACAAGTAACAAGCAACAAACAACAACAAATAACAGTACTCAGTATTGTTGTGTACCGGTTTGAAGGGTGAGTGAGCCAGTGTAATTACAGACACAAGGGACATAACATCTTAGTTCCCAAGGTTGGTGGCACATTGACGATGTAAGGAATAGTTAATATTTCTTACAGCGTCATTGTCTATTGGTGATGGTGACCACTTACCATCAGGTGGCCCATATGCTCGTCCGCCAACCTATTCCATAAAAACAAAAAAAAAAAACAAAAACAAGCATTATTTTTTTATGTATGAAGAAATACGTCGTAAGGAAAACTACAAGTGTGGAATTAAATCAACGATTCAAACTAAAATATTAATTAAACAGCAGTTATTATAATGATATCTTGTCTGTTTTGTCAATGACGCTATGAAGTCATTAGTTCAAGGTCGTCAAATGAGGTCATTCGACAAACAGCCGTTACCAGACTTTGAATGTGTAAAGAGGTTCTATTATGACTCAATAGTTACGATTACGAATTGCTAATTAATAGCAATGATATAATATCATTACATATTATCATCATAATTACATTTTTTTTATTCTGTCTGTTGCTATTCATGGTCAAACCACTGAACCGAATTTGATGGGATTTGATTTGAAGTAAGCTTGAACTAAGGAAGTTTTTTCCTCATACCTCACGTTCAACGACTAACACGCCACGAAGATGCGAGACAACTATGTCTCAGTAAATATTTTTTATTTACTGAGATATAGTTATATTAGTATATAAGAGTAAATATAGTTATATACTATATAAAAGTCTAGATGGCCCAGTGGTTAGAACGCGTGCATCTTAACCGATGATTGCGGGTTCAAACCCAGGCAAGCACCGCTGATTCATGTGCTTAATTTGTCTTTATAATTCATCTCGTGCTCAGCGGTGAAGGAAAACATCGTAAGGAAACCTGCATGTGACAAATTTCATAGAAATTCTGCCACATGTGAATTCCACCAACCCGCATTGGAACAGCGTGGTGGAATATGTTCCAAACCTTCTCCTCAAAGGGAGAGGAGGTCTTTGGCCCAGCAGTGGGAATTTACAGGCTGTTGTTGAGATATAGTTGTATGTTTTCTCTCTATGTTATTAAACCATTCCGATTATAGTAAATCTTCAGTGGTTTGTTAGGCTTACGCCTGCAAAGATTCCTGTCCCAAATAAATATAATAATTCATCTTGTTTGTCTAAGAGGTTTATTTATAACCTAATTCAATCTAGAAAGGAAGAAAAACAAAGCCTTAGATTTATGTACTCCATACATATTGTTATTGACATCTGTACTGTCAGTTCTTTAAAACTACGCAAAGGATTTTGATGCGGTTTTTTTTTAATAAATAGATTCGAGAGGAAGCTTGTTGTATATAATACATGGACAATATAGTAAAGAAACACTGATAACTTAAGAAGTTTCTAATGTGATGTCGTAAATAAACAAATTATGTAGTATGTATATTTAGTAGTATTGTACTCGTGTGACGCCAAGCGGGTCGCTAGTAATTAATATATGTTTACTTAAAATACTATTCCACTTAACTACTTATAGAAAAATAAAATATAAAATTCCAGTTACGTATTACTACGCACAATATTTGTCTAAAGGCGATAGTTAAAACATATCAGGTGAGCCTTTTACGATTCTATCATACATTAAAAACAATAAGGGTTTGTTGACATTGACGACGTCTAAGAACGATTTATTTAACATATTTTAAGGCAGAATAGTAAGGGTCGGAGCTAGGGAAAATTAAAAAAAATATTTATCGATTAATCATTCTTTGTTCTATCTCATAAGCGAATACTTGCTGGCCTATGTATTATTCAAAAGATATAAAATACTGTAGAATGTATTTAAACCGATTTGAGGTTTCGTAAAAAAGAAACCGTTTAAGATTTTGGCGGACGAGCATATAGGCCACCTGATGGTAAGTGGTCACCATCACCCATAGACAATGACGATGTAAGGAATATTAACTATTCCTTACATCGTCAATGCGCCACCAACCTTGGGAACTAAGATGCTATGTCCCTTTGTCTATAATGATAACTTTGTCCATGTCTGTCTTTCAAGAACCTTATTCTCAAGAACACGTAGAAATATAAGTTGAAACTAATACAAAATATTGCGGTGTACAGTTCTTTGGCGCTGTGAATGCATCAAACCTATCTATATAATCAAGCCTTTGGCCGATTATCAAACAAACATTCGTGAAGCGAATTAATACCTGTAAAGACGCTGACGAAAATCATGAAATTTGGTAAAAATCTTGTAGCCCAAAAAATCCGATAGATGGAAATTTGTTGTTACATCAGTATATCTATCAATATTGTATGGTGGTAAGGTTATGGTACCCTTATTGCGTGAGGCCGGTTCGCACATGCCAGATTGTATAACAACGAATGTCCCAGATAACAGGACATTTTCAAATGGAAATGTTAAAAAAGCAAGAAAGTACAAAAAAAATTACGTCCTTTTCGCAATAAAATTTAAGGTCATGTACCTTAAATGCCTTTTAGGTTTCTTAAACTGGATTTGTAATGTGTCAAATTCTTGTAGCTCTGGTGATTTAAAAAAAAGTCCGTTACTAAAACAATTCTTGGAAGAATAAATTTGGTAATTTGTCTTTAAATACTTAAAATATTAGTCTTTATAAGTTAAATTATGTTCCCAGTCAAATCAAATCCAATTAAAATATACTTTATGGTAAGTCAGCAATGCCCATAGACACAGGCGCTCTAAGAAATATTAACCATTCCTTACATCACCCATGCGACATTTTGGAACTAGGATGTCATGTCCCTTGTGACCGAAGTTACACTAATGAAGTGGAAAAGTGGTTTTCTTCTATAAATCTTAAATCTTAACATTCGCACAGTTCTGCACAACGCAGTCCAATATACCAATAATAACAAACGAATCAAAAATATTCGCTCATCGATTAAAAGACAATGTCATTGTCTATGCCGGAACCATTAATAACAATAATAATTACGTAATCTATGAATGATAAATCATTTACATTCACTGCATTTTTCTGTTAGTAACAACTTTTTTTTGACATTTTGCATAGATCAAAATAATAATTATTGTTACTTGTCAGTTAGGTTTTCAAATATTATGACAGGTTATGTTCTGATTTAATTTCGTTGTAAACTGACGAACCTTTTTATATTTTTTTATATATTATATATTGTTACAATTTAATAAATTACTATCAAGTTTTCTTCCTATTTTTCTGCACATCTACGATTGGAGCTCTTCAAATTAAGACTTCAACTATTAACATTTGATTGTAAAAAATGAAACCTTTTTAAATTCCTAGATTAAATTGTAACGATTTAATAAACTACTATCAAGAATCCTTCTTATTTTTCTGCACATCTACGGATAGATTTCTTCAAAATAAGACTACAAAGTATCGTCCTAAAATCATTGGGACAAAAATCGGCTTACTACGGCTCTTAACATTAATTGATTGTAATAAATATTTTTTAAGCTTTTCTTTCCACTCATATATTAGTTTTTTCATGTTTGTCCTTAAATCTTGAATAATGAAATTTGTATATATAACTTTATTATGTGCAGCAAAGACGGATATATAGTGTGTAAAAATCATTGTAAAATAAGATAATGTGCGAAGTTGTCTATTTCGAACGACTAGACAGTTTCGCGAGCGTGTCAGCCTGTGCGCGCGCATCAAAATAAGCAAATTCTCTCATCATTTTTTTATAACCTAACCTAACCTCAAAAATATATTGTACTCACCAACATTTTGTGTAATAGTAGTAATAAATGTTATGTAATGATTATTTATTGATTAAATAAAGTTAGGACAGGCAAATAGGCTACTTGATTAATTGGGTAAATAAGGTAGGTCAACACCGTCAATCCTTACAACAATGCGCACAACGCACAACCTTCGGGCTTAAGATGTAGTTACACTGACCCAAGCAGTCTTCAAACTAGAATACAACATAATTATTACTGCTTGTCTATGGAATATGATGAGTGAGGTATCCACAGCCAGACACAAAACCCAACCACCAAGAAATCTTCAATTTTAAATTAAGTTAGTTTGAATTCTCGCTTAAAATACACATTCTCGTGTTGAAGAAACAATGGAAGATGTCACGGCCACACTCAGGTTTCTTTTGTTTACATTTCTGATGAAGTAACATCACATCTTGTGAATACAATCCGCACGTATTTACGACCTTTAGTACAAAGTACATGTTGTAGAAAAGGAGGCTGACTTATAAAGAACCTCCTTGCAAAACTAACTTGTACTGGCAAGACATAAATTTAATCTATGTTAAATTTTAAAAATAGAATTTGTAACTTATGATTTGCAAATTAAATCAGAAATGAAATTATATCAAACGATGCAGCGCGGTTCGGAGAAAGTTTTTAAATTTAGAAAAGGTTTGAAATGAAATAAGTATTTAATATTGTAATATTTAACTAAGTTGTATTTCGCAGTTTCACTCAATTTAAATTCAGACTATATTTAGAATAGTAAAAATAAATGTATATTTAATGATAGAAGTATACTTTGTACTAGCAAAATAGGTGCTAACAATTCGTGACTTTAATGCATTTATGTGATTTTTATTCCAATCAAAAAGAAGTCCAGTAATAACGTATCTTAAAAAAAGGTTGTACCAAGGTTACATTTAGAACTAATACCTCCTTGGTATATTAGCCTAATTAATAGGCTTATACAGGAGATAGAGAGGTGACATTACACATCCCTTCTCTCGGAAATCTCTTAGCAGCAAGCGTGATCTGTCTCCAGTCGTGTAGGTTATCTTCCTATAAGAATATGAGACTGCAAAACGAGAGTATGTATGTGTGTGTAAAAGATTTTTCCAAGTTGGGTAAATTTCGTATTCTTTGAATTTAGCCGTCGTCAAAATTCGGTCAAGATTAAAAAAACACAAAGAGCGACCATGATATTTATTTCATAAGTTAATTAATATGTTAAGATATGAATAATAATTATTTAAATATTTTAAGATGGAAGTCATTGATTAATTTGGCCCAAAATGCCAAAAAAATAAAGTCTGTATTGTAAATAATACGATATGATCAGCAGTCTAATATTTACAGATTTCACCTCGAATCTCACTCATCAAGTTTTGCAAGCTGACTTACGGTGATATGCATCATTTTTATAAGTGTATCCAATGATATTCTAATAAACAGATATGTTATATCCATACTAAACAACAGAAAAAAGTGTGCCGCGCCGGGGACCGTTTATTTTAGTTTATTTTAACATTTCGTTAAAAGTAAAAAGGATAGCTTAATAAAATCAATAAGTAAAAGGGATAACTAGATGTTTTAATTACGCAAAACGTATTACTACGTAATTATGGTGTATTATAACGTATTACTACATAAAAAAACTTAAGGCAAACGTCCCAATTAGGACGTTTTCTAGTCTTCACTTTTAGCGCGTTAATAACATATCTGTTTACTACAACATCATTGAGTGTATCCTTTATATCTTCTACATTAATTTCGTGTATGTCTACGATAGACCTGATCGGAACTAATCCACAATTGTATATCGTTAAAGAAAAATGGTTTTTTTTTTATATATCCGCAAATTTCGAATAATCGAGATTTTTCTAAATTAAATGCATAAAATTTAAAGACGTGACACATCAACGGTTGGCCATGTTTGACGTTTACGGATGCGTTCAGAAAGTATGTTACAAATAATAATTTTGTGCAAGGCACTCGAGGGATAGATTGGATGGAAACTTATCCACAATAAATTATAGATCAAAGTTTATGAAAAAATTATATGTCATATAAAAAGTAAAGGTTATTTTAATGTAGTTTTTTGAGTTTGAATTAATTTATTCGAGCAAAGCCACGTTTTATCGAGTATTATAAATAATTGAAGTCAATATCATTTTAACATATCGCGCTAGTTTTCTTCAGTGATTTTCGAAGTATTTCTAACAGAATAGTCTCACAGGTCCTAAAAATACCATATATCTGAAAAATTTTTATGTATATTTTATTTTAAAATAGCATCTAAAAAGTTCTTAAGCCACTTAAAAATACAATTTGCCTACACAATTTTATTTTTATTGAACCATTACAACATTAATCCCTTTTAACAACCATTATCTTTAATATAAAAATAAACTACAGGGATTTGTACGCTATTTATATAATCATAGTTTCCCAAACGTGACCAAAATATAAACAATTTATGCCACATAAGAAATTGCTTGATACGACTTCAGAATGACGCTGTAAGGTCAATTCTGACACCATTCAGCTATTCAAGAAAGATGATTTTGCGTGCATAATTTATACACGTATCTTTCATGCCTGTATTTGTTAGTGAGCTATACATTCAGAGCCACTATTTAGCCTTCAACTACTTCAAGATGAGCAGAGATGGCCCAGTGGTCAGAAAGCGTGCATCTTAACCGATGATCGCGGTTTCAAACCCAGGCAGGCACCTCTGTTCATGTGCTCAATTTGTGTTTATAATTCATCACGTGTTTGGTGAAGGAAAACATCGTGAGGAAACCTGCATGTGTCTAATTTCAATTTTTTCTCCGAAACTTCTCCTTAAAAGGGGAAGAGGCCTTAACCTAGCAGTGGGAAATTTACAGACAGATGTTGTACTGCAAAATAAGGTCAACGCCGTCTGTCTGACATGTGCTGAATTTTGGACACATGTAAATTTTTTTGGGCAATTTTCCTCTCCTAGCATGTTATGAATTAAAAACATATTAAGCACATGAATCTTATATGGCATAGCATGTAATACTGGCACGTAACACTATTTCTTATTTTAAATATGATTGAGCTGTCATTATAAAACAATTGGTCGATAGCGGGGCATTCTAACAAAAGATAAGAGACATTGAAGCATCATTGTAAAACAATAATATTATTTTGGCCACCCCAAACTACTGAAATTACACAATAAAAAAATATTGGACAACATCACATACATTACTTTGATCCCATAGTAAGTAACTAAAGCATATCACATACACCCAGACCCAAGACAACATAGAAACTAATGTATTTTATACATCGACTTGGCCGGGAATCGAACCCGGATCCGAAATGAAAACCGGTGGACGCACTACTCGAACATGGAGGTCGTCATAACATATCATCGTCATAATCTAATATGTATATTTTTTTAATGTAACAAATTAAATTTACATACGAATTGTGATAGCAGCATCAAGGTTGTATACGATGGGAGCGCTCTTATCACAAGGATGTGGTCTGCAAAATCCAATAGCACATACTTGCAATTTAGTTTATTATTAAATAATATCATCTGTACAGTTCGCATATTCATATATACAAACAATTAACACATATGAATTATAATGTATTGTTTTTAAAAGTTGTATCTCCTCGCTCTTTTCGAGGGTTCCCATCGCAAAAGCAATTGAGGTATTCCAAGGCAAAACTTGAAGTACACTTGATTATTGAAACAATCTTCCTATAGTCCATTCCAATCCCAAGAGGCCAGAGCTTAAATAAACATTTGACATTTGCAACGATATCATTGGTCGACAGCTTGAATAATAAATAATCTATGATAATCATTATGGTTTTGGTTTTTAAGGATGACTGTACTTTTATTGGCACTTTGAACGGAACAGTGATTAAAAGTATTGTGATGATTTTTTTCTTTTGCTTATAAATATTATTTCCTGCACTTCCTAATGTTGGATTAGATAGTTCATTTAACAATAAGCACGACAGCTACAATGTTTACGTATGAAAGGAGACGGGCGAACGTCCATACAAAATTGGGCCTGACGTTACAGCAACAATTACTACACTATTTCATTTTGATATTACTGCCATTTAAAATAAAAGAAACTTTTTACAACTGCTACACGGGAGGAAAAAGATATACCTAGGTGTTATTATTTGCTTCATAATAAGTTATTCTTACAAACTCTCAGTGCTCTCACGTTGTATTTAACCCTCAAACCCTACACTGCCTGGCGTATACAGTATTCCTACACAGGGGTGACAAGGCACCCCAAAATAAAATAGTTAGTAAAGTATAGAAATAAAAACAGTTATAGAAAATTATACTTTTATTTATATTAATTGGCATTATGAGATCACGAATCAGCCTTACAATTTTACATTACACATCAATTTGAGCACTTTTGGCATACTTTAACTTGGTGTTCCAAGCAAATTGGAATTTTGCACTTGGTGCACCTGGTCTTGCTCTTCCGATCCCTGTTTCTCGGACAGAAACCACAACGCCCCTGTGTGTGACGTTCAGAGCCAGAAGAATCGACAGACATGGGTTGCTTGAGAATCGCCGCGATACTCTCCTTTATATCCCTCTTCAAAGTTGGTGTTTGTAGGCGCATTTTCAAATGTTCATCTATAAGATTCATTCCCAATTCTTTTAGAAAACTCCGACGAAGCTTTATGTCAGGCTTATTATTTGCTTTTGAGCATTTGTAGAGAACTCAAGAGTTAATACCAGCTCCATTCAATAACCCATAGAAAATGCACATTGGCCAACGTTTGGTTCTTCTTTGGACAGAGTATTTTTTAGCCATTGCATCAAACACATCCACCCCTCCCTTTGTTTTATTATAAAAATGAATAATTTCTGGAAGCTCAACTTCATTGTTGTTATTTGGAGAATCGTGGAGAGTTGACAACATGATGATGACTTTTTTCTTTGTCGATTTCGGTGGGCAATAGGACAACAGAGTTAGAGGTCCATCATACGCAAACATAGCAGTATTTCTATCTCTGTTTGTTAACTCCAAAAAGGACTCTGGTATTTCTCCTTTATTTTTTCGCGTCGTTCCGACAATGGTCAATTCCAACCAGATTTTTTGCTAAGGGTATGCTGGTGAACCAGTTGTCCATGGTTATGTTGCGACGGGATCCATACAATGGCTTGGAGAGTTCCATGAAGTAGTACTCAGGCACTGACATATTTTGAGGGGAGGGTGTTTGACCCACGTAAACAATGGCATTCAACATATAAGCTGTCTTGGAATCGCAAATCATCATAATTTTTATCCCGTACTTATCGGGCTTTGAGGGTATATACATTTTAAAGACACAGCGCCCTCTAAAAGCCAATAATTGTTCGTCGATAGTACAACAATCAGTTGGTGTGTAGTATTTGTCACACATTTTTACAATATGATCAAACACCTCACGAATCGGAGCTAAGCGATCGGTAGCTCGACGTTCTTCGCGTGTATCTCTGTCATCAAATCTTAGGCAATTTGTCAAGAATTCGAATCGACAACGGGACATTGTGGCTCCAAAAAGCATCACGCCAGTAAATTTGTCAAACAACTCTTTGGTATTTATGTCATTCATTTTAAATACTCCTGCGAGATAGTAAAGCCCAATTAATGCCTTTAACTCTACCAATGATACTGGTTTTACAAATGATGGTAAACTGGACGAGGCGATATTCTCTTCACCATCTTCTTCCTCTTGAAAGCCTTTATATTTCTTACGTTGTTTTTCAATTTCTTTTTTTGTATGATATGCAATTTTATTTAGTATTTCGTCATTTAGAAAGCCCAACCTTCTATTGGCTTTGTAATACTTTTCGCTTCACCTTTGTTTCCAGATAAATGCATAATAATGTTGCGCTGCTGAGTTCTACGCCTCACTGGCTTTTCTCCACTCCACTTGTGTCTATTATTTTTTCCCTTCCCGTAAAGAACTCTTGGAACATTCAATACCTTTAGTTTTCCTTGTCTTCTTAAATCCTGTGATAGCTCTTGCAAAGTCATATCATCATCGCTACTAAAGGCATCCTCTTCATTATTAGTTTGATCAATTACATTCATATGACGAAAATCTTCTAAAACACCATCAGGTTCATCATCAGAATCTTCGGTAACTGAACTCACTTGATTCCTGATTTATTATGAGACGTATTTCTTCATCATTCAGTCCACCTTCCACAGCCATGTGCAAACCATAACGTATAAATACTAAAAACATTAAAAAATATACTGTTGTGCAATATATATTTTTGAATTTTAAAAGAAAAATTGAATTGTATAGGTTATGTTTTATTTTACAACATAACCTCTATAATCAAATGTTTGAACCGCAATCTATAAGTTTATAATAAAATAGTTCAACTATAGAAGTAAGCTTAAAAAAATAGTTTTATAAAATTTTAAAAAACTTACGTTGTTCCTACACTGGGGTGCTACAGCACCCAACGACCAATCCGTGGCGCATAACCTCAAAGTAAAATACGCGGAAAGTCAAACACGTGCATTATCAATCACCGAAATAAATAAGAAAAATAAACCTTGTGGGGTGCTCCAGCACCCCGAGTAGGGTTTGAGGGTTAAAGACTACTACTGACTAGATTTTATGAGATTGTATTTTAGGACATTAATACATTGCGGTTTCTAAGATTATTGTAGAAGACTAGCTGTTTCCCGCGGTTTCACCCGCTTAAGTAAGTCGAGTAGGCAAAATAAATTTTTATAAATAAAAAAAAACCGCCTTCAAAAATGAACTAAAAAGAAAAAAATAATCAGTTACATCCATATCCAATTTACGATTTTTTAATCACCTCTCAAAGTCAGTGCCAACATTGCTATATATGCATATAGGTACATAATACATACATACAAAAACTAAATCTAAATCTATTTATTGTATAGATGACACCATTAGACAAACCTTACTATCGATACAAATTAAATGATTTCAATATAGGAATTTATTTACTTTGTTGGCACCGCCTTCAAAAGGTGATTAAAAAATCGTAAATTGGATATGGATGTAACTGATTATTTTTTTCTTTTTAGTTCATTTTTGAAGGCGGTTTTTTTTTTATTTATAAAAATTTATTTACTGCTTTTCAGTGTTGTTTTGTTATTTATAATTACAATTGGTAGTGTTTGTCATTCACTTTAATGCCGTTAATCATTGAGGAGTTCTCCTGGTAGTCCACCATCAGCTAGACTTCATCATAGGCATGTTTAATAACATCAATTGCTTGACGACTATCTTAAAGAAATAGAACTAAGCCCGTAAAATAGTTACTTACTAATAGGTTCTGATTACTAGTTGTGGTCTTCATCATCAGTTCCACTTCATCAAATGTCACTTTTCGTGAGCATATGACCAAGGCACTTTGAATAAAACCGAAATCACTATAGGTGTGCCTATAAAATTTGAGGAGTTCCCTCGATTTCTCTAGGATCCCATCATCAGATCCTGATCTCCTGACAATGGGACCACCTGTAAAACATGCCCTTTCAAACAAAAAAAGAATTGTCAAAATCGGCCCAGCCATCTTCGAGTAATTCGGTAACATACATAAAAAATAAAAAAATAAAAAAAAAAAAAGGCCCCGACGAATTGAGAACCTCCTCCTTTTTTTGAAGTCGGTTAAAAACTAAGTCCGTTAAGAAAAGCGTGGGTTGTTCGTTAAAGTAATAACCGTCAGAATCCTGTATACGTAGCCAAAGTCGCAAAATAATACTAATTGAATAATAAAGCACACGAAGACACAACAAAACGAAATATCCACTATCGTAAGTTCAAGCCAAACGAAGCTAATGATTTTTTAGTTTGACGTTTGCTGTGACATGAGTTCTACTTTGTTGCCAGTACAAGAAAAAAAATCAACCTGTTGATTAATTTATTTTTACAACGTTTTTATAAACTTTATCTATTATATGATTCATTATTTAAAACGTTTTTTTTAAAACACAATCTAAAGAAAAAAACACTGATTAACTTTCATTGCTTAGATTTTCTATTTGATATCATTTTTTTATTTATATCATTATTTTATTTGGCAACATTGTTAAAAATGAAAGTAAAGCTAGGAAGTAACGAAAGTCAATAATATTATGATTATATATTTTATTTAATATCCCATGGTAAAATGGCTTAATATTTCATGATTAAAAATTAAAAATCTTGAAAAAATTATTGATAAATATTTTATTTGTGTAACGATAGGCCCAGATTCGCCTGTCTCCTTTATAATAAATAAAAATTTTAACAAAAAGAAAAACCGACTTCAAACAAAACACTATTTTAAAAGAAAAATGTCCAATCAAAATCGGTACACCCAGTTAAAAGTAATGGAGGTAACAAACATAAAAAAAAAAACAGACAAATTGATAACCTCCTCTTTTTTGAAGTCGCTTGATAAAAGTATCCAAAAATTCGATTCGATGTTTGACACATACGGGTGCGTTCAGAAAGTTGAAAATAACCTATAAAAAATAGATGCGTTTTAAAACGTTTATAAAAATACATGAAAATATTCCTTGTATGTTTAGTATTATTTAATTTTAGTGCTTAATAATATTTAACAGTACCTACTATTAAAATTATTCACCCATACGGAGTTGGAAAGCTATATTAAATTACTATAAAAATATTTAAATAAGTATAACAGTTCATATATATTTTTAATTATAAAAAAATTATAAAATTAATCGCTATGATTCACATCACACAAAATACCAATGACCTTGTTTCGGCAGTTATCGTTTGAAATATAAACAGCTCTTATTTACAAAGCCATAAAGACTAAATTGCAGTAACATATGAACTTTAAACTTGTTGATTTATAATTTCATAATTAATGTTTATGAACCTTGATTTTTGTACTAAACAATATGTATCTCAGACATACACGTGTTAATGATTACTTAACAGTACCTTAATAGTAAGGATAGGGTTTATTTCAAGGCCACAACAAACAAACAACAAAAAGCATTGTTGTTTGGCGGTATTGTTGTGTTGCAATTTGAAGTTTAAAGGATCTAGTGAAACTACAAGCTTAAAGTACATATCTTAGTGCCCAAGGATGGTGACGCATTGGCGATGTAAAGAATGGTTTATATAATTACGACACTATTTTTGGTGGTTAGAACGCGAGCATCTTAACCGATGATTGCGGGTTCAAGACCAGGCAAGCACCACTATATATATATGTGCTTAATTGTGTTTATAATTCATCTCATGCTCAACGGTGAAGGAAAATATTGTGAGAAAACCTGCATGTGTCTAATTTCATCGAAATCCTGCCACATGTGCATTCCACGAACCCGCATTGGAACACCGTGGTAGAATATATTCCAAACCTTTTCTTTAGTGGGAGAGGAGGCCTTAGCCCAACAGTGGGAAATTTACAGGCTGTTACTGTTTTAAGTAGTAATCACTTGTCATTAGACAGCTCATTTGCCAAATGCTTTATATAAACAAATTCGTCGATAACGCGAAAGCAATAGCAATATCGAGCGCTCTCGTCGCCGTCCTAAGCCGATGACCGATACAGAAGGCTCGTAAGATGTTTGTAATCTGAGTCCTTAAGTGGAGTCCCGACATCTGGCTTGATTCTCAAAGTTCCCCCCTTTGAACTGATGACGCTGTCAAGGCCTATAGTCCGAGAATTATTATCATCATATATGTATTCTAATGAAAGTAAGTAAACCAATTCTTTTGCCTTATTTACAGCTAATTTTCACCCGCAGAGTTGATGGCGTTTTATGGGTTGTTCGTCAGGTATTAGGTTGGATTAGGTTAGAAAAAAAGTATCATAACCTCCCTTGAAATTTAAGCTTGCTACGTATTGAATTATATCAAATTCGGTTTAGTGTTTTGGCCTTGAACTACAGACATACGAAGTTACTTTAGGATGTATAACATTAATAAATATTTTTATTTATTAATTGTCGTTTACGGTATATTCGCTTTCTAGTTTCACTATATTTTTTAAGTGCTTCATCTGCCTTTTGTTTTGTAATCTGAATGTGTATGTACGATTATATAGGAAATAGTATTATACGTTAACAATATTTTATTTTAGTTAGAGTGCAATCCAGTCAATTATCATTACATAGTATAAAACAAAGTCGCTGGCCCTATGTAATGCTTATGCTCTAAATCTTTAAAATTACTCAACGAATTTTGAAGATTTTTTTAACGGATATATTGATTCAAGAGGAAAGTTTATATGTATAATACATGAACAATATAGTAGGGAATGATTGAAAACTGTAAACATTGTAATTCTTCAGTATTTTTAGTATCAGCATTTCAACTGTGGAAAGCCGGGACGAGTCACTAGTAAAGGATAATAAATAGAAGAAATTCGAGCACAGATCACACAGCACAGCACGCACTCAGCACAGTTCGAGCCAGTGTATTACATATATATTTATATTATAAATACTAAAAATTAAATTTATGGATGGTTTTTTTTTTAATTTTTTTGAATATATGTAAAAGATACTTGGAACAGATAGATTATCGTCTAGATTCTAGACTCTTCTAGATTCTAGAACAACATAGGTTACTTATATCCCTAACCCTTATCCCTAAAAACCCGTTTCATGCGGTCGAAGCGACGGACGGTAAGTACTAAACATTCAAATACCACTAATGAAAAACGATTAAGCATTTTTCGTCATTACGACTGATTATGAGTAAGGGAAATTTAATTAGCGATACTCCTGACTCCGACGTTTAATTACTGTTAATTTATACGGAATTTTGTGAATTTAATTTCAAAATTCTATATTATAAATAAGTGAAGTTTGTTTGTTGAATACATTTTTTTAATGGTATATATTGACGGACGAGCATATAGGCCACCTTATGGTAAGTGGTCACCATCACCCATAGACAATGAAGCAATAAGAAATAATAACTATTCCTTACATCGTCAATGCGCCACCAACCTTGGGAACTAAGATGCTATGTCCCTTGTGCCTGTAGTTACACTGGCTCACTCAGCCTTCAAACCGGAACACAACAATACTGAGTACTGTTATTTGGCGGTAGAATAACTGACGATGATTGCGGGTTCAAACCCAGGCAAGCACCGCTGATTCATGTGCTTAATTTGTCTTTATAATTCATCTCGTGAGGAAACCTGCATGTGACAAATTTCATAGAAATTCTGCCATTCCACCAACCCGCATTGGAAAAGCGTGGTGGAATATGTTCCAAACCTTCTCCTCAAAGTGAGAGGAGGTCTTCAGCCCAGCAGTTGGAATTTACAGGCTGTTGTTGTTGTATTATATAGGCAAGTGAGCCTTTGAGGTTTTGTTAGTCTTTATGTAGCATATCTGTATTTAAAAAAGTCACTAAGCGCCGTTTAAACTACGTAAGGGATTTTAAAGCAAATTTCAGAAGTAAGCTGATTGATTCTAGAAAAAAAGTTTGTCTATACATACATGTTATAGTAAAAATATGAAAAGAATTTTAACTTCAACTGATAATCCTGGCATTGATTCTGTTACTCACAATTTGAAAATTACATAACATAATCAAAGACAGTTTATACCTTTAAGCGAACACTAGTATAAAAAAATATACAGACTGTAATAACTTACCGGTTTAAAGAAACTTTTTTTAAAAAGCAACCGATGTGAAATAATTTTAAAACGAAATAAAAATCACATCCTCAAACACTCAACAACCAATCGAGACAAAACATTCGGAAAGACTGAACAAAATTCTTTCATATAACCTTTATGAATGATTAGTAGAATTCTGACTCAACACATCCAATGAGTAGGCTGGAGTAGATAAACATATCTGAGATACTCATATATAGTACGACACAACTTAGATGTAGCATCGGCAAATTCAATAAAACCGATTACTGAGGCCATGGCCATTCTATATATACTATTCGTCGCTATAGATTCTGGGGTCAGTTCAACCTGAGAAAGCAAGTGCATATAAATCAACGTGTCAAATTGACGAATATATTAAGTCATATGATATTACAAGTTATTACGTTTGTGTAAATATCATATACTTGAATTGAATATTGATATTAGGTTGGGGAAAAAGTCTTTTCGCATATAGTATGTATGAACTTGTAATAAAATCTCTTTGACTATACCATTTGTATCTAGCTGGTTTTGGTATCATTGAAAAGTTTTAATTTTAAAGAAGGCACTTCCAAATTCAAATTAGGAATTTTTGTGATTTTCATTTGTTTTTGTTGTTGTTAAAATGAGTGAACCTAAAGAAGATATTCGATACATTTTAAAATTTTACTATAAAAAAGGTAAAAATGCAACTCAAGCCGCGAAAAAAATTTGTGATGTTTATGGACCTAATGCAGTATCTGTGAGAGTAGCGCAAGTTTGGTTTAAGCGTTTTCAAGCCGGAAATTTTGATATCAAAGAAGCATCTCGCTCTGGTCGCCCTGTTACGGACAAAATTGACGCCATTTTTGAAAAAGGGGAGCAAGATCGGCATATTAGTAGTTACGATGTAGCTGAAGAACTGGCAATTGACCACAAAACGGTTTTGACTCATTTGAATAAAGCTGGGTACACAAAAAAGCTCGATATATGGGTGCCTCATGAACTCACTGAAAGAAACCTAATGAACCGTGTACTCATTTGTGATTCTTTATTACGACGTAATGAAACCGAACCATTTTTGATGAAGCTGATAACTGGTGATGAAAAGTGGATCACATACGACAAGAACGTGCGAAAAAGATCGTGGTCAAAGGCCGGTCAAGCTTCACAGACTGTGGCAAAACCCGTATTAACTCGCAACAAGGTAATGCTGTGTGTATGGTGGGATTGGAAGGGCATCATTCATTATGAGCTGTTACCGCCCGGCAGGACCATCGATTCAGAACTGTATTGCGAACAATTGATGAGATTGAAGCAAGAAATTGAGAGAAAGCGGCCAGAATTGATCAACAGAAGGGGTGTGGTTTTTCGCCATGACAACGCTAGACCTCACACATCTTTAGCCACTCAACAAAAATTACGAGAGTTTGGCTGGGAGGTATTAATGCATCCGCCGTATAGTCCTGACCTTGCACCTTCAGATTTTCATCTGTTTCGGTCTCTGCAGAATTCCTTAGGCAGTGTCAGGTTAACATCACGAGAGGACTGCCAAAACAACTTGTCGCAGTTTTTCGATCAGAAGCCCCAAAATTTTTACAGCAATGGGATCATGTCACTACCAACAAGATGGCAAAAAGTTATGGAACAAATTGGCACCTACATACTTTAGTTAAATGTAAATAAACTATAAAAAAAAACTTTTTGAATTTTCATATAAAATACGAAGAAACTTTTTCCCCAACCTATTAATTTGGAATAGCGTACTTAATTCGGGTGTGATCGGTTTTACAAATTTTACCGATGCTACATCTAAGTTGTGTCGTACTATACATGCGATATTATACACTACGAATAATTCTTGATTAATCCTACTAATATCATTAAGAAAGTTTGTGAAGTTGGATGTATGTATGTTTGTTACTCTTTCACGAAAACACTACTGAACGGGTTTGTATGAAATTTTACAGTAACTTAGTATATACATCAGAATAACATATAGAGTACAATTTATAATGATTGTATTTAATTTGTTCATAATATAACGATACATATAAAGTATCCGAATCCGGGGCTGGTCGCTAGTATATAATAAGTTAAAACAGTAACCGTCTAACAACTTGTATCTGCTTTTATTTCACTTCTAAAGTTCCAATAACAACTTTGCCGACAAAGCGCCATTTTCATGAATCCGTAATGAAGACCATATGTTGATCTCGACCAATTGTGTCACGTTAATTCAAGGTCAAATATGTTTATTTATTTTTGCTACTTCTGCCGTTGGAATGAACTTTATGTATTGGATTTGATTTTTTGAATGTTTGCTGTTAGGTTTCGCCCTATTAAGCCTAAACCAGATATCCTTGAGTCTTGACTAGACTGAAAATACAAAGTTAAATTCAGTTAATTTGGTCAACATTACAACATACAACATCAATAGCCTGTAATTTTTCCGGTACTGCACTAAGGCCTCCTCTCCCCTTGGGGAAAAGGTTTGAAGCATATTACCACCACGCTGTGACACATGCAAATTTCCTTACGATGTTTTCCTTCACCGCCGATTACGATATAAATTATAAACACAAATAGAGCACATGATAATTCAGTGGTGCTTGTCTGGGTTTGAACTCACAATCACTGTGTAGTTACACTGTGTTACTCATCCTTCAAAAGGGAACACAACAATAGTATAATAAATATAAGACATAAATATATGAGACAACATCACATACATTACACTGATCCCAATGCAAGTAGCTAAAGCTTGTGTTATGGAAAATCAGAAGTAACGACGGTACCACTAACACCCAGACCCAAGACAACATAGAAAATTAATGATAATCTACATCGACTCAGCCGGAAATCGAACCCAGGACGTCGGAGTGGCATACCCATGAAAACCGGTGTATTCACCACTCGACCACGGAAATTGCTTGGCGGTGTATGGTCAAGGCAGACTTGCACAAAATCCCAACTCCGATGGCATTTCTTAAAAATGCTTCAACATAGAACCATATCTAAATAAACCACTAATAAGTACATCGTATATCTCGTTATATCTACAAATACTTTACAAACACGTGAATCACTAGCAATAATTTTATATACATCGCTAATTTGTCCGTCCTTGCGTATCATGAATGAGATACAATGTAACCTACATTATTAAGTTTGTTTTATCAATTTAATCGAATGTTTCTCACGCTATTATCGATAGTTTCGTCGATGTTTACATACGTCACTAGTGATTTATAATCTGTTGAGATACAATATATAAGGAAACAAAACGCGGCTTTAATCATTTCCTCTTCCTGTCGATTGATTATCAACATTTAGCCTAAAGAGTCAGGAAATATTAAATTTGGAACATAGATACGTATAGTTTATTTTATAAGGTAAGCATCCCTAAGAAGTTTTAATAAAATGGGGAATGTTGCCTTTTAAAGCTCGTTTTAATATAATAGTACACTTAGTATTTTTTTTAATAGGCCATTTGACTGGTTTTTAAAATCCATTTTATATTATTTAATAGAAGTTAAGGAACCCAGTAAAAGTTGATATTTTTTTTCTAGGAGGTACATATAAACCGAAAAATATCATATTAAAAATTCCAAATTTAAATAGCGCGCAAAAACGCTACTTGTACAACATGGCGCTGCAATGGGGTTGATGACGTCACTTTCTTGTATTTTAATCTGTGATACATATAGTAGAAAAGCAAGGTTAATAAGAAAGTGACTTCATCATAAGTCCGGCCAATCAGGAGCGTTTTGTGTCACGTGACAAACGTTTGAAAAAAATGCATTTTTATTTATGAATTTTTGAATAAATTAAGTATTATTTTCAACTTTCGTTTTAATGGAGTAGTGGTGCAAAAAGCTTAATCAAAAGTATAACGCCTCGCCTCATTGCCTCCACTGGTGACAGGAGGGCTGGTTCGTTTTTTGCCCAGAGGATCGGAATTGCGATTCAACGGGGAAATGCTGCTAGCATTCTTGCCACCATTCCACGCGGTCAAGATTTCATATTTGTATATATATTTAAGCATTTAATACTTTCGTTAGTAAATAACCATTTTTAAACTCATAATATACACTGATTACAATAATTCACAATTTATTTTTCGCATTGTTAAATAGCCTATTATGTATAAAGCACGTTGGCTAGACCACAAGCCCACCAGTCCAAACGTGTTTGAAGTAGGAACTACAAATTTACCTGCCCCGCAGCTATTTTTATTTATAGAGGTTGAGCGTGTGTCAAAAATGCTACTTAAGTATTATGTAACTTAAAAATAATGTTCTATCAAATTAAAAAAAAAGTATGACAGAGACACTTTTAAACACAAGTGCTTCAGCTATTCAACATTGGGATCAGAGTAATGTATGTCATGTTGTACAATATTCATTTATTTAAAGATTTCGTCTCATAATTCACAGATCATAAAAAAATATATAAACTGTTATTAAAACTTTTTTTAAAATAACATTGAAGTACTAAACTTATTTTACATAAATAATCGATTATAATCAGAAAATATACCTGTTTTTGTTAATGATAATTGATGGTGGTTATCATGTGTAACCGTAGCTTAACATTATGAAATTATAATTTAATCTATATAATAATAACTAAAACTGACTGACATTCTCCTGCCAGCACATATATGCCAATTAAACAAACGATATATAGATAATAATGCCAGTTACAACAAAGCAAATACTATCAAAATCAAAATAAACTTTATACAAGTAGGCTATTACAAGCACTTTTGAATCAACAATCAACAATTAAGTGAAGCTACCACCGGTTCGGAAAGTAGATTCTACCGCGAAGAACCGACAAGAAACTCAGTAGTTACTCTTTTTCAACATTTTAAAAATACAAAGTCATGTTAGTTAATACACTTATTTAAATTAATATATCCAGCTTGGAAGTCAATAGGTATAAAACTTCGCGTTTGTTGTATGAACATGTAATATTTATTCAAAAACGATGTGGTATTTTTTGTATTGTGATTCATACGAAATATTATAGGTTACGGATCAAAAGAATGATAAGAGCTCTCAAGATAACACCATTGAAATGCATCGAAAATGTGTAGGCACGTAATACGTACATAATCTATACGCTTCGTGGTAAATAAAATTATTTTTTAGCATGGCAACATTCATTTTTTGTATTCAAAATTTATGTAAGGTCATGTTACGTCATCAATTCGATTTTTGGTTACATATACATATCGTTTTTTTTTATTCTGGTAATATTATTTTAATAGCCTCGTTTATTGGTAAACTGTTCTGATAGTAAGTAATTTGTGAATATAAATATTATATTATTATTTTTTTTATAAATTGAATGATTTCAATAATGTTACTTTAACAATATGTATAAGTCGCTATGTGTATTTTTCATATATTTTGTTTGCTGTGCCGTTTTAATCATTACTTAAATATATGAAAATTTCGATGTATGAATATCGCATAGTTAAATTTGTGAACTTTTAAACTATAGAAGTAATAACAAAACTGTTTTTACAGTTCGTGCGTATTGAAATAACGATTAAAACGGTGTAACAATCAAAAAATATTAAAAAAAAACACATTTAACACACACACAACCGACTTTTGTAGGAGGAACGACGATATGTAGTATTCATGATTCTTATAATTATTTTTATGGTCAGAATGTTAAAGCTATATAAAGATGATTTTTTTAATCTGTAGATTAAGCAAGTGCATGCTAACAGACATTTATACATACATACATATTCAGGTAAATACGCAAGGCATAATAAATACGATTGTTTTCTATGCTGTCACCAACGAAAATAGCACAAGCATTAAAAAAAAAAAGGAAATCTATGGAGTTATAAAATGGCGGGACGTACATAAAAGTAACGACCACTATTCTAGAACATAAATCATAATGGCCAGTAGTAAAATGTATGCGTAAATTATGATGTCGAGGAATATTATGCATTCGAAGTCGTTTTTATTCCTTTTTCAAAATTTCGTATAACTAAAGAGGTTTCATATTATTCTACCAAATAAAATATTATTTACTTTGTCTTGGTGTGCGTGATAGCTACGTCTGACACTAAACGTCATTCTACTTTACTAGTGTGCCAACTTAGGCGCCTATTGTATTCACTGCACACACACATAATTATTCAAAGATTCTCTATTCAAAAAGCCTCTTATTAATCTCAGTAATCGGCGTATTGCAAATAATAAAAGATTCAAATAAATATTCCGCTGATAAGTCAATATAAAGTAAGGTTCTTGTTTCCACTAAATTAACATAGATATGTTTATGATTTAAATAAAACAAACATTTATATTATGATCGTCATGAGCTCAGTATTAAGTTCAACAAGCGGGTACAAGCAGTGATCTGACGACCTCCCCTATTTTTTTTTTAATTGGGGCGCCTCACCGATGGCCCATGACTTAACCATCGTCGACGCGCGACGCTCGTCAATTTGTTTTGATATCGATCTTAGCCACAGTACCTTAGCATACATAATTAAGTTGAGTTATATTAAGTGGAAAAAAGTAATTGTACAGCATCTATTTCTTTATAACATTTTTTTTTTAATCTTCTTTGGCGAGGATCATAAAAACTGACGAAATAATAAATTTGTTATTTATAACCTTGATGATAACAATTCTCTAGTGATTAATTACTCTTTTTTACATAATGTTTGTGGCCCTATATGCATGGTGGCCTCGCACTTCGCTCGTCAGATTTGATTTACCAACCGATTTAATGCTACAATCAGTAAAAACTATATAATTATTTTTTTTTTTTTTCGATACACTCATAGTAACCAAAAGCATACTTACTACACTATTACTAACTACACATAGGAACCAATAATTTAAAATAGAACTTTTATAAATTTCTAAGCAACAAATTATGCTAATTTTATACATATAATTAATAAGCGTGTACTTAAATTAATTAGTAGTCGGTATAATTATATTATTCGGAACCCTGGCGATATAATACTGTACTGAGCCAAACCCGCGCTTACGTAATTCTGACATCATACTTTGGACAAAATGGCGTCACCACAAAAAAACACAAATGCCGCGAAAGGTTGATAGCCTAACTTTAAATTCGTGAGATACATAAAAAAACATTTTTTCTCCATGCTAACTTTTTTTTCTTATAAAGCTTATTAAACCTTAAAGATTAACATTAAAGATTTTACAAAAGTTTTTTTTTTTTATGTAATGTAAATTGTTTTCTCAGTAGCAAATTAACTTAAAAAATATAACATGTATGTGTCACTAGCATTGACATAAATTTTTAAGATTTTTTTTTTAATTTTAACATAATCATGTCGAAAAAGACACTCGATTTTCAAGCAAATTTTGATATGACATATTTAATGTTTTAACATAAAATAACATTCTATCCTGTTCCGCCAAAGTTCAAGGATGACGTCAACATTTCGTTAATTAATATATCTCTTTCTTTGTTTCACTTTTGGCCGACGAATTTTGTCCTTGACTTTGCATACATCAATTTTATAATTCTATTAACTGTCAATGTCATTAAAACAACTTGAATATTCTTTATGATATAAATAAATAAGCAAATTAATCATTACGCGATTATATTAATTATAAAAAGCATCGTGTGATTATTTATTCATTTACAGACAGTATTTATGTAATAAATTTTATTTTAAATAACTGACATAAACTCTTTAATTAAAATGGCGGAAAAAATGACTACGTACTGAGTTTTTTTGTTAGTTTTATTCAATACTTTGTAACTATGTAGAAGATCTTTACCCAACCCATTTGAAAAATGACTACTTTTATTTTATCAACGATTAAATACTACACGAATGTAGTTGATTAAAAAAACAAATACGTAGTTAATATTCGTTTGTTTTCATGCAGAAAGACAATGATTAATTTAATTGCACTTCATTATCATATGTCTGCAACGTAATTAGCAAAAAACATTAAGTACCAAGTTTCCTGTCGGTTCTCTTCGATGGAATCTACGAAACGAGCCGATGGTCTTTGAATAAAACATCTTTACTATCAATTAAATAATGTAAATAGTTGTGTTCATTGTTAATTTTTAGATGTGTTCATTTTACATATTAATGTATTTCTTTTTAATGATATTCACGATGAATTAATTTTGTCTTGTACGGTTTTCATAATAAAATAATAATAGATCCTTCTTGATTTTTAAACTTTTATTAAGCGAGTAATAAACCTTTTTTTCATCTCGCTGCAATAACGCATTACGCGCTTCCCCCCCACATCATGGAAGGTGGGGGGAGACTCTCCGGTTCCCTGGATGGTTCCCGAGTGCGCCCAGGTCCACCGGGATTATCTACTAAAAAACCAGCGGTACCCTCTCCGTCTTTCGGTGGGCGCCACAGGATCGCTTACGCATGCTACCGTAACCCCCTGACGGTCGGCCCGCCTATGCCTAAAACACTTAGGGGGGACTCTCGGGGTACTAAGACGCCCCCTTGTCCCTGCGGCGCCTATTGAGGTGGGGGGATAAGGTGTGCGTATCGAAAGCGAGCAATAGACCTGAATCAAAGTAGTACTAAAAATAATAATATAATAACTAGCTTTCGTCTAATTGGTCGTAGGTTTGAGGTAGTAATCTATGCCCTACCTTTGGGATAGCTTTAGTAGATTAGCTGAAAGCATAACAGACAGAGTTACTTTCGCATTATAATATTACTAGAGAAATATAAATATTGAACGTGAGAAGGTCACAAAGTGCTAAAAAAAGCAATTATTACAAGGATAATGTATATATGTAAATCTGTTTTAATCTAGCGAGTCTTCATCACTGACCTAGACAATTTGAATATTGTTTGAATGTACAAAAGAACTTTATGAGTTTCAGAGAAAAACTACTGACTCAGCCAATATAGGTATGTTTTATTATTTTAGGTTAGGTTAGTATGAATCTATAATCTTCCAATAACAATGGAGATATCCCCTACTTGAGTGGGAAGCACGAAGTCGGCACACTCACATTCAGGCTGATGCAGGAGTTTACCGAATATTATTGCGTCGGTTGGTAGCTGCAACGAGGTATAGGAAGGAACGTCCTTTTGCTACGAGTATGGAGCGCCATACCCAGATGAATTGTGCCACATGATGATACTTGACGCTTTTCCAGGAGGCAATAATCGACAGGAATCCCTCAGATACAATGATGCTGAAGCTGATTGTAGATGGTATCTTTATGCGAAAGTGACATCGCAGAAGGAAGGAGGTCTCCGCTGACTCTAACCATAGGCATATAACTGCTGGAACAGGAGGATTCTTTATACAACGAAAATCCCAGTAACTTGGAGGTCTGCATATGTTGGGCGACTATTGTAGCATCATAGCGTTCCCATGATGCTCACGAAAAAACGGATTGAATAAAGTAAAGTAAATTAACAGCCTGTAAATTTCCCACTGCTGGGATAAGTCCTCCTCTTCCATTAAGGAGAGGGTTTGGAACCTATTCCACCACGCTGTTCCAATGCACATGTGGCAGAATTTCGATGAAATAATTCGACACATGCAGGTTTCCTCACGATGTTTTTCATCACCGAGCACGAGATGAATTATAACAATAAAAAATATAAGCACATATATATATAGTGGTGCTTGCCTGAATTTGAACCCGCAATCATTGGTTAAGATGCAGGCGTTCTAACCACTAGGCCATCTCAGCTCTTGAATACCGCTAGTTTTATTACTGGGTATTCCGGCGAGTGCGACATACCTTCTTCATTACATATGAGGAGTCGGTTTTGTAAGACATGGAGATTTTTTTTTTAGTTTTCGTTCTCAATTTGTCTCTTACAATAAGAGTAATGAATGTTATTACATTATACAAAAAAGGACAATGCATTATTTAAAATTATACAAAAATAAACAATAATTAAAAATCAGTACGAAGGTTCGACAGTATTCATGAAAATGTTGCCAGAACTAAATACTAAAGTAATACGAGCTGAATAACTCAATTCAACAGGATACTTATTTAATAATTCACCTTAATTTTAAATTAAACCCGCTTTGTTTGGTATCAATAAAAAAAATCTTAATCAACATGGTTTGTTTCCTCACGCGGGCTTTTCGCAAGCTCGTCTGGCTAAGTGGCACCCACTCGTTAGCTATTTTTAGCCATCGCTGAAACCGCCAAACGATGAAATACATACTATTGATATGTTTCAGTTTCGAAGGTTAAGTGATTCTTAATAATTATATACACAAGGGTCTTTTTATATTATTTTATATTATAACCCCTTATGACCTTATTCAACTTAAGTGTTTTTATTCAACGTCAGATATGATTTTGTATCAACTTTTCTTCAGTGGCTTTCTTGGTTTGTTTTTATATATATGATTTGATGACTTACCATCGTGACCTCATACGTACAGACAGTGGTGGATTTACCAATAGGCTAAGTAGGCTGGATCTAGGGCGACAGATTTAGAGGGGCGGCAAATTTAGCCCAAATATGTTATTATCTTACAGAAATTAAAAAATGATATGTATATACATCCGTTCGTAATCCGTATACTCGTCACCACATAGCGGGTTGGAAAAATAATTTAGTAACCGACAGAAATATCACCTAGTTAAATATGAATAAAATTACAATATAATAACTTGAAAAAATCGATGTAATGAGGACGATAGAAAACAAATCACAAATGTTGCAAAAAAAAGTAGGGGCAGCAAAAATTTAATAGCCTACTAGCCTACTAGCGGCAGATTTGTAAATCCGCTACTACGTACAGAATGAGGATAATAAAGTTTTTTTGGTTTATGCCAAACATATGCAGAAACAAGAATCTTGGACAATGTAGTTTCATCTCATCAAGTTTTTGTCTCAATCACTTGCATAGTGGGCAATTTATATATGATTCAAACATATATTTTCTTGGAACGAAGTTTTTTTACGCGTCTTACGAGAGGGAAAGATGCTCTTCCTCTTTCTAGCACTATCGGTTAATACATAATATAAAGCGACTTAAAATAAAGCAACTTCACTCCTAACAGAAGTGTTGGACTTCTGTTAGGAGTGAAGTTAAGTTAGTTGAACCTTTAGTTTTTTATTTTTTATTTATCAAGTATATGTACTAGTATTTATTATATAGAATAATTTAGTTAATTAACTTACGAGGAATGCAAATATAACTCATTCTCAACATGTATTACTAGCAAGTTTTTTTTAAATATATCTGATAAATGTCATTTTAAATACCGTGCACGATCCAAGGAAGAAATACTTAGGCCTAATTTGCAAAATAAAAAGTATAAATAAATGTATATGGCAACAATGCGTCGTGAGAAACGCGAAGACATGTTAATACGATGTTGCCAATCCCACCGATCTTACAAAAGACGTCCATTACTTCCGCTATAATTTAGCTGTGACATAGTTGACAGCCGCTGTCACCGCACCCAGTTCTAACGATGACGTAACGATGAGATATTAAATAATTAAATCCATAATGGAATCAGTCTTTGAATATAATCCAATAAAACGAATAAATCTT
This sequence comes from Vanessa cardui, assembly GCF_905220365.1. Lineage (NCBI taxonomy): Eukaryota > Metazoa > Arthropoda > Insecta > Lepidoptera > Nymphalidae > Vanessa > Vanessa cardui. The sequence continues at coordinate 2,345,137 of NC_061148.1, forward strand.
GAAGCTAATTTCCAAAACGTTTCTGAAAACATATAACAATCATATTCCCTGATAATAAAGTTCTTTGATTTTCGCCCAGAGTCGGGTTTAACGAAAAATACTGTTTACATTCTCGCATTGTCTTATAATTATTCTATGTATTTATTTATATTCCCAATGTTATAGTAATTCTATTGAATTGCATAAAATACCACTGTTGTACCACACGAAATTAACAGTTATGCGTTTAATAATTGGGTTTTATTTTGATTATAGAATCATTGCAAATAGATCCTTTTGAAAATCAGACAGAACAAAATTAGAGAGAGAACGCTTGGACTGTCTCTGTCTAATTTGATTTTTTTTTTAAATATATTATATTGAGTACAAGCGCTTTCTTTCTTTCACTCTTTGACTCTTTTGCCATCTAAATGTCATATATTTTGAGGGACACTTTTTATACACTAAGTTCTCATTACCAACTCCATAGTTATCAATGGAAATAAATTCTCACAGAAAATTTTAATTTCATTGTTTGTTAGTTAATAGCGATGATATCATGACCTCAATGATTCAATGGTTATCGTATACGGTCTCCTAATTAGCATGTTCGATTATCGTATGTAACACATAAATAAAATTAGAAAACAATGATTTATTATAACAAAAATTAACCGGCTTCAAAATTAGAAACAATTAGAACTAAACATAGATAAATAAATCTCTATCAATCTATAAATCTACTAGAAGGATTTTAATGAATCATCAATACGACTTAGTTTTGGCGAAATTCGAGAACAAATATGAAAACACACATACACTTATGGAATTAAGCACACATGCTTGGATAACTAAATGGATGATCATACTCAAATATAATTAAATTCTAACAATATTACATACATACTTGTCGCACTGATACCAGTGGCGTTGCTAGGTGAGGAAGGACCCCGGTGCATTGAAAAAGAATCGGGCCCTCGCCCCCTCTTTCCCATCCCTCTTTAACTTATAATTACCCTTTAAAATTATAGATAAAAAATCTTAGAAATTCAAATCCTTGTGCGCAGGATCGTGTTTTCTAGCTTCAGTAGCTTAAGGTTTAGTTTAGAGGGCCCCCTGAACTCCGGGGCCCTGAAGCACTGCACCACCTACCCTACGATAGCTACGCCACTAAATGTTACATACATACATGATGCACTGATAACGTCCCTTTTTTAAAAAATCGATTATTAGTCGAGTATTTTTGCACTGTGGCACAAAAGCTAACTGACATTTTTACTCTGTTAAAATCCGATTTAGCAGACTAATTGGAACTCCCTTAATTGTTATAGGTAGTTTTACTTCACACAATTTGAGGCAATCGAGTTTTATCTTTAATTATTCGTATACAATCCATTGTAGTATTGATTCGTTTTGTTATTGTAATTTTGTTACGATTAAATCAAGAACGAAAATATCTGAGTAAGCTATTGTGATGAACTTAAACTATTGTAAACAGTAGTATACATAACTAATATATAGGTATATAATACTAATATATAGGTATAGTTAAGCTAAAGTTTTTACAGCATTCTATTTTCGAATAATATATTTCGCCGAGATTTTTAACTTTGCCGTTACATAAATTCAAATCATTTGTAAAATGTACTTAGGTAAAGGAGGCATATTATTCAATACAAGATTATATAGATGATAAAAAAGCGTGAAGCTATTTCTAGGTGACTCTCAAGCAGAATTTATTACATACATATATACTCGTACAATTGTATTTAAATAACATGACAATATTTTTCAATGTTGAAAAAGAGTAACTACTGAGTTTCTTGCCGGTTCTTTTCGGTAGAATCTACTTTCCGAACCGGTGATAGCTTCACTAAATATAGTTAGTAAAATGACGATTCAAAAGTGCTTGTAAAAACCTACTTGAATAAAGTATATTTTGATTTAAATTTGAAGGTTATAAGGCTACAGTTCTCAAGGCCGTTGGTTAACGCTATCAGTCCCAACTAATCATGAGTGAGAGGTTATAGAGTGCACATAAATGTGGGCCCACACTTGTGCACTCAGTAACTCGGACGCAATTAGCAAAACTTCGCTGAGACTGGCCGTTGTAAGCGAAATCGGTCAGAAGGTTATCAATTTTTTTTTATAAACATAACTGTCATATTGAATTTGATGACTTAATCAACTTAATCAGCCAGCCAGTATTGTTATTTTAACTACAATCTATGTAAAACGTTCTCTTAACTTTTTTTTTTATATTTGAACTCTATAATTTAGAGCCACTGCTAAAATATTAAATTTCACAAAAAAAAATTATACGCATAGATTTTTAAATTAGATATTTTAAAAATCGAACGCATTCTAATTTGGACGTTCCAAATTAGTTTATAATAAACAAAACAATCGACGGTTACTTTTTGAATCGGATCCAGTCAAAACAGCAAACCAATCAATGACTCACCATTTACAAGATGACTCAACTGTTTATATATTTACATTACTTACATTCCTAAAAATGTCATAAGTATTGCCATTATTAAATAATCTTTCCTTTTTTAAAAATGGAAGCTACGTTTCATTGTTAGTTATCTTCGTGGGAAAGCGTTTAATGTGTAAGTAGGTCAAGTTGTCATATCTTACACTTACACTTGCCCGGGACCTTTGTATTGGATCGATTAGAAATGTTCTTAAGCGTTCAATTCTATATTTAAAAATTTAAAATTCAAGAGAAGGCCTTTTTAGATATTTTTAAAAATCGAATAAGAATACATGATAGCGTTCTAAATAAATTAAATATAAAATCATTCGAATCTTTTTATTATTTATTTTTTTTACGAAAAAAAATATATAATATGGCTTATTATTAAAATAAAACAATAGTTTCATACTTTATCAGTTTCATAATAATGTTAGAGGTTTTCCGTGAATAAAATGCGGTTTACATTTTACGATATGATAAATTTGAAACAGATTAAAAATGTGTATGTGCATATATTTATAAGTCTTCGGTACCATCAATACACACCATATTTTTCGGCCAAATAGCAACACTGAGTATAAAACGAAAGGTCAGTGAACCAGTGTAATTAAAGGTACAAGACATAACATCTTAATTTCCAAGGTTAGTAATACTTTGACTATATAAAGGATACTTACGTTTTTTTACAATGTCAATATCTATTGATAATAGTGACCATTTATCATTAGAACCATTTACAAGTCTGAATACCTAAAATAAATAAAAAAAGCTCGAAGACGTTCTACTCAAACTGGTATTATAATCATAATAAATAAAAGAAGTCACTTGTATAGTATAACATGTTCACACGCAAAGTACTCTTTAAAAGTGAAGGGTTGTTTTTAAAGGCATACCCATTGACCTCATACATATGTATACACGAGGTCGAATTTCATCAGAAGCAATTACATTTTTTGTTTAATGATTTTTAATCGTTGTGTCAATGTTGTGTGTGAATAGGGCTATCACTTGAATATGTTATTAAATAATTTGTTAATTGTACTTTAATAATAATTAGCGTATAACCATGAAATGAAAAAATATATATGGATAAGCTTCAGAGTAATATTTCGGTATGTTAATAAAGATATGATTTTTTTTATGTTATAGGTTGGCGGACGAGCATATGTGCCACCTGATGGTAAGTGGTCACCATTATCCATAGATAATGATGCTATAAGAAATATTAAGTGTTCCTTAAATCATCAATACGCCACCAACCTTGGGAACTATGATGTTATGTCCCTTGGGCCTGTAGTTACACTGGCTCACTCACCCTTCAAACCGGAACACAACAATACTGAGTACTGTTATTTGGCGGTAGAATAACTGATGAGTGGGTGGTACCTACCCAGAGGGGCTTGCATAAGCCCTACCACCAATCATGAACATGAATCCATAAGAAACAAATAAAGATCTTGACTAAGACTAGACAACTACTTCCTTAAGCCCGTAAAACGGATGTCTGGATCCCGCACAAAAGCATAGCAGATAAGTTACTGAATAAATCAAAAACAATATTTAATCAAAAGTATTTCGTCCATTGTATCAAATGAACTAATATAATTTGTTATTACTAATTATTCGATATAGATGTATATTAAAGCTTCAATGTAGGAATGACAATTTATAACATTAATAAATTTTGCAATAATAGTATTGAGGCCTTCCAAATATCTGAAAATTTATTTTACTTTACTGATTTCGTAAAACTTTATCAATCTCTTTAATCAATATTCTTGCACAAACACATACATCTTCGTCTTAAATAATATCACCTCATACTTCGGACCACTTGAGATACATTTAAAATTAATTTAATATTATTAATTAATAAAAATTAACTGACAGCCCTATAAATACTCAGTAAGAATCCTGTTTTACCCGTTTCGGTGACATACGAGCTCTCTTGTAACTGGAATATGGAAACAAAATGTTTTCATACTATTATATATAGGTTACATATATTTTACATTTATTGGATTTTTTCAATCTCGTTTTTTCGTGACTTTTATTCATACTCACAAAAAAAACATCTGTGCCCTCCGTTAAAAAAAAACTCCACATGTCATGTTTTACCGCTACAATTTAAACAAGTATGCAATCTTTTTTATCAGCTTTAAATTCTTATAAATTTGGCATGTAACATCGATACAAATTTATTTTTAGATTATCGACCTTTTGTTTAAGAGAATATTTTTATTCTTTTTATGGCATTTGATACTGCGGTTTAAGCCCACAAAACTAACGCGAGAAGAGAAACTTCCTCGAAAGGCGTTAGTTTCATTAATCGTATCGAAATCGAACTTGATAACAGACATTTTTAACTTTGCCGTTTCGTAAATTCAAATCGTTTATAAATAAATACACTGGTAAATAAGGCGTATTACTCGATACGAGATTTTGTAGATGATAAAAAAGCGTGGAATTAATACCTGTTGACTTCCACGCTGGATATTTTCATTTAAATAATTGTATTAACTAAAATGACTTTGTATGTTTTAAATGTTGAAAAAGAGTAACTACTGAGTTTCTTGCTGGTTCTTCTCGGTAGAATCTACTTTCCGAACCGGTGGTAGCTTCACTTAATTGTAAATTGATGATTCAAAAGTGCTTGTAAAAGCCCGCTTGAATAAAGTTTATTTTTAATTTGGTTTTTGTTAACTTCAACATAATGTTTAAAGAGGAAAGGTATCTAATTAGAAGATATTTTACGACTCATACGCGTTTATTAGTATTAGTATTTAATGTTTGTATAATAAATAATATACCCTTTACCGCAATCGATATAATGGTCGTTTGTCATCCGCCATATTGGATATCTAATGACCCCCGTTACCATTTTAGCTATCAATGTATTTTCTCTGAAGAAATATTAATATAATTTCTAATATTTATTAAATATTAAACGTACTAACTATTCATTTAAATTTTATTTAATTGCCTGTTTTATCTTTGTTTGCACCTCTGCATACACACACGTTTGTATATTTCATACATATGTCATTTTCAGTTGATTCTAATAATCGTTATAATATTTTTTTTATTCGTTCCCTTTTTCTAAAAAAATATTATACAGTAAAAATATAAAAAGTAAGCGGTAAAAATAATGGCCGTTTCACTTAGCCTAATTCCTTATCGGTATAGGTAGCAGTTATTAACAAAAATAGATAAACTCCCTTTAGTGCTCTCTTTAGAAAATAATAACTCATATTATCATTTTTATGAACCTCTAGGTGAGATCACAAATCTGCGTTATTTCGGAGTTCCTAGATGAGACAAAAATTAGACATGTCAAGCCGTCGCTAATTAATTTGAAAATAATAATTTAAAAAGTACAATAAACAAATACATAAAGTATGTATTTGTATATTTCAATAGAGTGGAAATCAGTACTACTTCTATTATCTATTTTGTTAATTATAAAACTTATCTTTTAGTGTCCCCCTAAATTGCGCCTTGACGCTTTAGAGAGGAAAAACCGAAATACAAAAAAAAAAATGTTGCGACCATAGGTAATTAGAAATACTTGTCTCATTTATTAATTATGTAAAGAAAGTCAAATCTTAAAAAATTACACATTTAATTTATTATTATTATTTACTATTATTATATCATTATTATTTATTTATATCAAATCATATATTATATTAGGAATAAAAAAAGTATTTTGTTTTTCTATACACGTAATAACGTGCTTGGAAAATAGCTGTATCATTCACAATTACAAATTGAAATACATTAAAATGTAAATAAAGCGTTTTAACATCACAATTCACAATCATGCGTAAAGGAATCTTGGTAGAATTCACTTGAATTTAATTTTCACGTCCGATTATCGACATAAATTTTACGAGTAACATGATAATGCATTTACATATATTGATTGAAAAAACACATCGTAAAATTTATCAGGGAAATTGGAAAAACATTTGTGTTATGAATATTAATTTACATATTTGTTTACGGGGACGTTACTATGGGTTACTTTTTATAACATTCAATGTGTATTGTATACAAATTTAAAGGTTTGTACTCATTTATAAACTTCATTAATACGTATACATTTATTTATAAAATCTTACCTCACTTAACGTCCAAAACACGAATCACTAACAATTAATCGTAACACCAATGTCAATAAACGAAAACCTTTTCGTTAAATCAAAACAAATTTAAACCATAGATATTATACTAGATCGCGTATTTTATGTTAAGACTTTGTACTATTAGTCATGTTTTCGAAAAAAAAAAAACACCACAATAACACAACGTCAAATTTATGACAGGATCGATAAAAGCCGCGCGAAAACGTCCTCTCCCTACGCCACTTGTGCCGCACTGACATAAGTACATAACTTAAGTTCAAAATGGCGCGGTTGTTGAGTTTGCGCAATGTAAAGACTGCTTCACAGCTGTGAATATTAAAAACTTAATTTATTTGATTATGTGAATATTTAAAAGATGCGATATGCTCCGAGCAGTATGATGTTTTACTAATTTCACGGTCTCGTTAAATTAAACCGTTATTGCGTTTCATAAGCACGTTCAAAATTATTATTTTTGATTTTCAGGTCAGTGACCTATTTGAACTCAGAGTATGTTTTATTTATTAATATTATATTTAAAAAAAACAATACAAAATAAATATTGGATTACAATAAATCTATAAATTTCAAATTAATTACTAATATAGTTATACTAGACAAAATTTTTTTTTTCTTGTACAAAAATTATTCAAGATCAAAAGATTATCTACAATTATTATCTCTATTATCTTTAAACCACATTTATTATCTGATTAGACCAATGTTGTAACTTTCGCAGTAGATATTATCACTTCAAATAAAAGTAACAGCTTGTAAATTTCCCACAGCTGGGCTGAGGAGACCTCTTAGAGGTCTCTAAGGAGAAGGCTCCTTAAAGAGCATCTAGCTAAGTTCTAGTAACACAAGATGAATTATAAATACACATTAAGCGCATAGAAATTCAGTAGTGCTTGCCTGGGTTTTAATTCACAATAATCAAATGCACGCATTCTAGCTACTGGGTCATCTTGGCTATTTTGAATACATTAAATGTTTATTATATATAAATAAAAATTGATATTTTAGTAAATAAATAAAAATAAATCTAAACTCTAATGTGAGGAAAATGGTGTAGTTGAAAGACTGACAGTAGTTAATATGTAGAGTTTGTGCCTAATTATTTAAGGGTATATAATTTCATGGTAACGACCACTGCTAAAAAAGAAATACTTGCCGTTAATGTTTCGAAAGTCGTTCCGTTCAGGCGTATAATAAGCTTAATGTGTTCAGCAAGGCAATTCGGTACTTCACGTTGGCCCATCGCCTAAAAACTGTATAAGACGTAACTTTGGCGCCAAATGGAGTACTGCTCACGTCAGGGCGGAAGCTGCCCAGTAGTGAGAGCAGACCTTCCAATTAAACGTATTCGATTATCGACGAGTTATTGCGGCTCATTTTATCAACGATCAAGCAGTTCCAACCTGTTTGATCCTTTGCCTTTGCATAGATATGATGGATCACTCTGCATCTTCTACCGCTTTGTTCATGAGGTAGAAGATGTTATTTTCAAGCGAATTGTTTGGATTAATCCCGGCTGAACTTCACTTCAGGAAATCGCGTGATAATTCAAAGATTTATCTGTACCTATAACCGACAATCCACAATAGCAAATTGACTAAGAAATTTTATGGCATTTTCTGCCTCGCAAACCCATTGTCTAGAATAAGCTTTTGCCAGTGGTTATCACGAACTGATGCGACTTGAGAACCTTCAAGAAAAGAGCGTACACATTTCTTAAAAGCCTGCAATGCACCTGCAAGCCCCAGGGTATTACCCCTGGGGCTTGCAGGTAGATATCTACACTTCATCAATAGTTGTTAATCAAATATATTACGTGATATGCTGTAATTTTAGCAATAATGAATACACTTCTGGATAGTTAATTTTAACCCCTTTAATAAGTTCCTAAAATATCCTAATATGATCGAGTTAACTGATTACAGTGGGTTAAAAGCCAAGACTAGCACTACTGAATTTCAATTAGCTTAATTTATGCCTTCAATTACGCTTAGCGATTAAAAAATTCCAAAAATCTCGACGATACTAAACTAATTTCTGAGGAATTCCGAAAGAGACGTGGCAACACCCGTATTGTAAATAAGACCACTGTGCCTACTTGATTACTTAATTGACTATCAAAAGTGTAATTAAAAGTTTTATAATTTAACATCGCGTCAAATTATAAACTTTGTACATTATACCTAATCCAGTGAAAACATAACGAGGAAACTAGTAAGAGGTCGCAAACGGGCTTCCAATGACATCAGTGGTAACAACCCGAAACATGTTATATTACATGTTGATCCTTAATCTGTTTATAGTACCATCTAGAGATGCCCCGCCCAAAAATACCGAATATTAGTAACCTTTAAATATTATATACAATAATAAAACTAACAAATCATTACTTCACAAATAATTCTCGTTGGTATTAACAGTCAATTTCTCACATAATAGTCTATTAGAATGTATTTTTTTATGAATTTTCTAAAGCTTTTTTTTTATTTCATTTCCATACCACAGGAGCCTGTTTGTACTTTTGCCTTTATTTATATAGTGAATAAAAAAAAATACAAATGTCAACGTCATTGGCAGATGGTAACGGATGACATTGACAGTTACAATAACAAAAGTGCTTTTGGCGGTTATTTATTGTAGCATGTTGTAAATAGTTTGTGTATTTTACTAATAAATAATCATTTACAATGGCCGAAAAGTTAGAAGACCTCAATTTACCACTAACAGTTGTTACCAGAATCGTAAAAGAGGCCTTACCGGATGGAGTTTCTATATCCAAAGAAGCTCGTACTGGTCTCGCGAAGGCGGCATCAGTTTTTGTCTTATATGTAACCTCAGCAGCTACGAATATCGTTAAAAACAATAAACGCAAGGCATTAACTGGTCAAGATGTTTTAGAAGCCATGTCAGATATAGAATTCGATAGGTTTGTGGATTCTCTACGGGAAGCTTTAGAACTATACAAACAGGCAGTGTCCGCAAAGAAATTGGCTTCCGGAAAGAAGAAAGATGAAGGTGAAGACGTGGAAATGGTTGAAGATGAATAATGTGATACAAACATTGTATTTAAGTTCTTATTTTAATTGATTTATGGTGATAATGAGTTTTGTATTTAAGTTAATAAATAATGTTTTTTGAAGATTTGTTTCCTTTTAAATAATAAATGTTCTTATTTTAATAATTTATTATATTATATGTTTGTGAATAGTGGCAGACAAGGGTAAATGATATTCACTGATTTTCAAAGTAACAAACATTTATGTGATTTAAACAGATCTCACACAGTCTTATCAATCAATAATCTTTTTTTAAATCATTCAAAATGATCGATTTTTATTATCACTTTTGTTTTATACTTTATTGTACTTGTGTTTTAGAGTAGTATTGTATATCTTGCATATTAATCATTTAACTTGCTAGATATAAGGCTGCAGATCCAGGAGGTGAGTAGAATTTCTTCTAATTGCATTTTCACATTGGCAATTTATATATCGACAAAGGTAAAACTTCTCACACTGTTCATCATAGTCCAAATGTCCAATTGTACGCAATCAGAGAGAAATCATATATGGTCACAGGAAAAGATTTATGACCACATTTTATTATAGGAATGATTCCATTTATCTTCACAAGGATTAAGGAAGATTTTGATATATTATAACAAAAAGATGTTATGGGCTCTTACGAGATTTGAATCCAAGCCCACCGGTTATTAACAAGTAATAACATGTGAAAGTTTTTACATTTGTAACTTAATCACTTAAGAGGACTAGAATTTAATAAGAAGCTACATAACAACTCTGACTAATTAATAAATATTTTATTAACATCTGATAAAACATACATATTAACACCACCGCAGCCAGAGGAAGCTATACATTTATTATTGTTTTGTTAAACTAACCAAAACTATATAGCCTCCCCACCCCAATTTTTTGGCTTTTCCTCGATATCCTACTAACAGTGAAAGATGCGTGGAAAATGCAAAGACCATGATTGTAGATCATGTAAAATGCATACAAAAAAGTATTCCACAAAATTTACACATCTCAAAAATATGGTAATTTAACCCTTTACTCAAGATGGGTATTCCATGAGGCTTTTTGGTCGACAATTTAAATTAAAGCTTTTCTAGATTTTCACGTAATATCCAAAATTGGTCTTTCTCAGTTAATTTACATTTCGAAACAGTTTTTTCCGGCGTAATGACTGGATTAATGGGGTACATAACTTACCAATTCAAATTTATCTCTTGTGTTATTAACCCCGCTTCCATAATAACTGCTGAATAGCATTATAATAGACATAATTAAATTAAAAACAGTAATTTTCATAATTTACTTTATTCAGGAATAAAATTTGTTCAGAAACAATCTTGAATGTTAACATTGAAACTCGACATTCCTCTCGTTGTCTATGTCTAGCTACATATTTACAATCCAAGGATCTGAAACTACCCTCATTAACGAAAATATATACTTACGATTCTAATAATTTCGCAAAATCTTATAATCTAATTTATATTTTTTTGATTACGAACAATTTTTAAACTTTCTTTTATTACTCGATTATAGAAGAATTATTGAGAAAATTGGATACTAATATCTATAGATTGTCTCACAATTTAACATTCTAGTTTATAAAAATTCTACAAATAATTAATGAAAACTAACCTCAGCACACTAGCGTGAAGCCTTCGCAAGAAAAAAAGTAATATCAGAAGCATTATATGCTCACGATTGAAACATTAAATGACGTTTACCAGACTTTGTTTTAATATAAACCTTATTTTCCGCTTAATATCGAATATATTATTTTCCACAAATAGAATTAATTTTAAAATTTAGATTTTTTTCAATTGGTAATACATAACTAACCTACAAGTATTAAACTTCCCCGCACTTTTATATTTTGGTGTTGCATTGATTTTTCTTATGTCTAATATTCGAAAAACGTACTTATAATATATATCTATATATATTTATAATCTATATAAACTCAAGAATTATAGTCTTACTTGGTAAAATTCTAAAAATATTTTATCACTGAATTCAAAACAGCCTTTCTCAGTCCGTTTGCCTGTTTTCATTTTGGCAATTTAAGAGTGACTTGTGAAAAGCGATTCTAGAAAATAATATGCTGCTAGATAAATTGTGTCTAACGGATCTAAATAATTAATCTATTGGTTCTGTTTACAAATAAGTTAATAAGCAGGTGAAGCGTACGCTAACTGAATTAATTTAATGAAACTAAAATACAATTCTATTCATAGATGGTCAAAACTATATTCAGAGTTTTTCACAGATATATAATCATACGATAATATTCTATGTAAGGCAAAAGCTCATTTTTTATGTGAACATTTTTTTCTCTATGTACTAATCACAATAAATACACAACACACTGAAAACGTGTAAGAGATCCATCCAATGAGAAACCTATTTTTTTCATGTTTTGTTTTTCTTTATTTTGTATGAGACAACTCTAAACAAAATTAAGAACTCAACAATTAACGACTATCGTTTATACTTTTCTAGTTATTGTACATAAAATGATAAAAGCATTTTTTGGCCCTTATCATCAATAATAAGTGTCACACTACACACATTTCTTCATGTTAAAAACAAAAAACAATTATTTTTTATTTTTATATCTTGTGTCTATGCTATTTGAGCGTAAAATATTCAGCCAATGAACCGCAGATAGTAGAGAAGACACGGTGTACATGTGGCTTATATTTTAAAAGCGTAGTTTACATACGTTAAAATTTACATAAAACACACCAAACGAAAGAAACCAAGGAAACGAAAATAAAAAAATAAAAAAACAAAAGTTTAAAATAAAAGTTTATTTCGGAGTATAAATAAACTGGATTATTCAAGTGTTACAGTCAATAAATAAACGGCGGTGCAAAAAAAATCCATTATTACCATTGTTAGTTGGATATATAGATCCTTGAACATTTAAAGAAATTAGACGGTGGTTTTCTCTTACAGGGATTTCATAAAATAATGCATAAAAATAACTGGATTTGAAATTATGAGAGAACAGACCACCTCTACATATAATGCCATCGTTGTTTATTTAAATCTGTATAATAATATACACAAAAAAATATAGTCATGGGCTGTATAATTGTATCTTTTAACATCTCGATATTACATCAAAAGATACCTCATAAAGCATAAGGTAAATTAATAATCTCATTAATTAAAATACATTGATAAATAAATTTGTTTGTATTTCAAAACCTTACCATGAATAATACGAAACTAGAATAAAAATAAACAATGACAGACAATAAATAAACAGTCCATTTTCACTCAGAAATGAGGTTACCTTTAAAAAAAAATTAAATACATTAAAATTACAATAACTACACTATTGATATTATACAATTGACTAAAAACTAATTGGAATATTTGTAAATATTTACAAAAAAAAAAATACATACGTGATTTATTTAAAAAAAATCTATGTTATAATCTACATTTTATATATAAAGAAAATTGTCTTTTTTATATTTTGTAAAAGGTAACACCGAACCTCAAATCACTTAATTTGGTTTCTTACACAAAGCAAGCATATTCATAACGTTCTAAAATATATTATTGCTATAGAAATCAAACTGTTCATCCTATTATTTATATATGTTCAAAGAGTCGGTCTAACTTTCTATTAGTAATGTATTCACGCTAATTAATGTGTATTGTAATTGAAATAAAAAACCGTTACATTTAAAATCGTTAGAGTTTCTTTTAATTTTATATTAAGTTTGTTTTGTGCAAATGTAAAAGAAACTGCAGCGGCTATGAAGATTTTAATATAACATTTTTAAATAAATGTAATTTACATACTATATTAAAAAATAATTTATTTTTTTTAATTTTTTCTGTTATAGGTACAACCTATTCAGCCTTTCTTAAATAGTATAAAAAATATATTGCCAGTAAATTAGAGATGTTATAATATATTTGTAGATTTTTTAAATCTAACGGTTTAATCTTCCAATACGTATAGCGTTAGTTACTCTACATTGTCTATGGAACTCTACTCTATAAAATCATTCGCTGTATAATTATTGCTTTGACATCAATTGATTTAATTATTGGCAGTGCTAAGGGTCTTTATAATACTAGGTTGCCTCGCGGAATTTCTTTGATTATAAATAATCTAAGATTAAATGAGGTCACTATATTTTGTATTTTAAATTAGTCAGCTAATAAAATTAAGATCATCGCTAAGATAATAATGCGTAAACATTGTAATTAGTGTTTAGTTATTTTCATTTCTTTATTAAATCATATTAGGTACTATATTCGATAAAATCTTTCATTATATTACGAATGGTAGAGCTACGAGGTTTAATTCAAAGCGTCCCATTAAAATCAATTCGTAATTTTTGAAGTAAAAACTTTTTGGTTAGCGAGAACCTATAGTATAATTTAATATACTCTATACCAACTGAACTCAATAGCGGACGCGTTATACTATTATTTCATAAGCATAAGAAACATATAATATATGTATATCAACGGCTGTGTACGCTTATATATGACGCTGAGTCGTTGATATTTCATTGTATATTATGCTGTTATACAATAAAGTACTTCTTTAATGGAGACCTGTTAGGTGTTATCCATTTTCAAAAAAAAATCCACAACCGATTTTCATACATCACTTTCTCAACGAAATCATATTAATAGCAAACGAAATACAACCTAATTGTATAGGAATTACAGTTGCAAATCTATTGTCAAATCACTGTTGTTATGATCCATTCCTAACCACTATGAACCGTGATTGCGACTATGTGGTTCATGAGACATTAGCGATTCTAATATGAGGTACTACAAACCACAAAATATATTTATAATTATCAGCAAATACTAGCGTGTTACAAATAATTTTCACTTTGTATAAAAAAATACGTTCGACATATACAATGAACTGGATCATGGTGTAATAAGACAAAATCGATGAACCAATTACAAATGAAATTATCGTAAAATGTTTAATATTTTATTACTTTCGTTAGTGTTGTATATAAGCTATTAATGCGTGTTAATACGACGCTTCGTGTCCGGCCAGTATGTACAAATCGTTGCCGTCTTCGCCCGATAGTGTGTTGTTTTGAAGCAAATGCGATTCCAGTACCACCACTCTGAAAAACATAGTGTATTTTTGTCATGTTTTTATCGACCAGTTATAAAAATCGATGTCTTAGTGTCTCACTCTGTGTTGTTATACAATAGGCTATTTGACTGGTTTTTAAAATCAATTTTATATTATTTAGTAGAGGTTAAGGAATCCAGTAAAAGTTGATTTTTTTATTTCTAGTACATATTTGCCGAAAAATATCATATTAAAAATTCCATATTAAAATAACGCGCGAAAACGCTACTTGGACAATATGGCGCTGCAATGGGGTCGGTGACGTCACTTTGCTGTATTTTAATCTGTGGTACATATAGTAGAAAAGCAAGGTTTACAAGAAAGTGAATTCATCATATGCCCGGCCAATCGGGAGCGTTTTGTGTCACGTGACAAACGTTTGGAAAAATGCATTTTTATTTATTGATTTATGAATAAATTAAGTATTATTTTCAAGTTTCGTTGCACTGATTACAATAATTCACAATTTATTTTTCGTATTGTCAAATAGCCTATTATATTCAAAAATACATGAATTGATATTTTATGAATGCAATAAAATATCAAATTATGAAATGCAAACAATATTTACTGATCTGTTATTATTTTGTTTTTGATGTGTATGGTAAACATTGAAACAAAAAAATAAAACTCTTGATTAACCATATCAGATCAGATCGGAGAGTTAACTTAACAGTTGATATTTTTATTAATTTATTTAAGCAATGTATTCCTTGACTATAAGTAAACCAAATATGGGCAAAAACTGAAAAAAAAAATGGTCGTTTGATATAACACTGTCAATGCACCGTGAACTTTTAAGATTCCATATCTAATCATCCTGTTATATGTTATATAATACATCATCATTTTATGTAACACAAAAGTAGTAATTATTGTTTGATGGTGGAATTCCTAATTAAAACACTGGTACATATTTTCTTAAAACAATAATTGCTAACGTTAAACATTTAAAAAATAAAACCTTAAGAAAAACAAATATGCTAAAACTTTACTGTTTTAATATCGGATCATAGTGTAACAATGAGTGTAATTTCAAAATGAATAATTTTCACTTACTTATCATTTCCAAGCAGCCTGTATGCGCGTGAATGATCGGTGATTTCTTGCGTTATATCCGCATTCCTCAACGACCGGCCCTGGACGCCGTGACGATGAAATGCTAATACTGAATCGGCTAAACACACTAAACAACAAAACAAAACCATTTTAAAACTTGATTTATAATAAATGCATTCAAAACAAAACCTGAATTTTACTTATGGGCAATGATGTTTTAGTGAACAGATATGTTATTAACGCGCAAAAAGTGAAGACTAGAAAACGTCCTAATTGGGACGTTTGCCTTTAGTTGTTTTACGTAGTAATACGTTACAATACATCATAATTACGAAGTAATACGTTTTGCGAAATTAAATCATCTAGTTATAACTTTCACTTATTGTTTGTATCAAGCTATCCTTTTTACTTTTAACGAAATGTAAATATAAACTAAAATAAACGGTCCCCGGCGCGGCACACTTTTTTCTGTTGTTTAGTATGGATATAACATATCTGTTTATTAGAATATCATTGCTTATGGGTCTATCCTAATTAATATTATAAATTCTAGTATATTCAATGGCAGGCGAAGTAAGGATAAACAAAGCATAGAATTAACATATGTTCCTTGTATAGCTCTATCATATAACGTACTAAACTACTAAATAGTTTTTGATAATTGTATCCTTAATTTAAAACATAAATCTCTTCCATTAAATTACTTATATTATCTTTAAATTTACTTCAAAAATACCGACCACAGCAAATTGAGAACGTCATTATTACGAATCTACGCTGAGCTGATGTGAACCAAAGATCATTTAGATCATGATATTTTTTTTATCGAATCTGAAAATGGGCCAGCTGATTTTAATTGGTCATCACCGCCCATATACGTAGGCTCTGTTAGAACTATTAACCATCCTATACATCGCCAATGCACCACCAACCTTGGGAACTAAGATGTTATATCTTTTGTGCCAGTAGTTACACTGGCTCATCTTTCAAACCGAAAAACAAAAATACCAAGAAGAATATCTGATGAGTGAGACCTATACAGATGGATTTGCACAAAGCCTAAACACCAAATGATGCTGTACTAAATTTTCGCGATTACACATTGAAATAAAACTAGTTATAACGGATTTGAATCGCGTATATTAATTATTTTTAACATCCCGACGTTTCGAGCACTTTACAGCGTTCGTGGTCACGGGTAGACGTTTACAATTCAAATCCGTTATAGCTAGGTTTTATTTTGATGCTGTACTGTTCATTGATACATGAATAGAAGTCGCTTTAAGGAATCCACTATTATTTTAAGTTATAGAACGATGATTTAAATGGCGTTATAAGCTATGACACTCACATATACTATCAATATGGAAGTCGAACTGTATCCGCGACGGGAGTTTATTGCGGCGTCTCTCGTCGTGCCGCCTTTCGAACGTTGGAAGCACTGGGATGATATCTACTACGTTTTCATGACACACTAGCACCTGCGATACATATTATTAATAACTTTATTTAATATAGGCGAGGGAAACAAACTTATATGGACTAAACGATGTAATAAAATTATAATAACTAATAGAATTAAGAATATTTTTAAAACATTGGTATTGTATAGTTACATTGAAAAAAAAAAAAGATTTGTTAGAATTCTCATTTATACTTAATAAAACAGATAATTATACTTTATAAAACAGACAATTTTTTTTATTGTATATTTCCTTAATATTTTCGTTGTATTTACGGTTTATCTGTATTCGATTACGTTCTTTATTGAATTAATAATATTTAAAGCAAACAAAATCATCAGTTTTTGTTTAGTAAACTGGCTCTTTCATGCCACTTCGCCCCTATATGTTTCAACTGTTGTATAATAAATAAATAAATAAATATGAGACAACATCACATACATTACTCTGATCCCAATGTAAGTAGCTGAAGCACTTGTGTTATGGACAATCAGAAGTAACGACGGTACCACAAACACCCAGAATCAAGACAACATAGAAAACTAATGGTAATCTACATCGACTCGGCCAGGAATCGAACCCGGGACCTCAGAGTGGCGTACCCATGAAAACCAGTGTACACACCACTCGACTATGGAGGTCGTCAAGAATAGAACGTCACTAATAGAATTAAAAATATTTTTAAAACATTATTTACATTGGTAGTTTTAAAAAAAGATTTGTCAGAATTCTCATTTATCTTCTTTTTTTAACAGTTTAATTATTATTCCTTTGCATTATTCCTATAATTATACTTTATAAAACAGTCAATTTTTATTGTATATTTCCTTAATATTTTCGTAGTATTTACGGTTTATCCGTTTTATTATTTGTATATGTAAATCATAATGTTTTATTTAGTAAACTGGCTCTTTCATGCCACTTCTCCCCTATATGTTTTAACTGTTGTATACACCCACACGCACACACACACAAACATATACACACAGAAACACACACACGCATGCACAAACACACATACAAATACCCATACACTTGTGAATATT
This sequence comes from Vanessa cardui, assembly GCF_905220365.1. NCBI lineage: Eukaryota > Metazoa > Arthropoda > Insecta > Lepidoptera > Nymphalidae > Vanessa > Vanessa cardui. The sequence continues at coordinate 2,363,486 of NC_061148.1, forward strand.
CTCTTGTCCCAAACGTCAACAACTTTCTTTAGACCTATTTTCTTTTTGTTATCCACTTTGTTAAATATATTATATTAAACACTTTATATTGTAATATTTGTGGCCATAGTCTTCATGTAATTTAAAAAAAACTGTACAAATATAATCTGTATACGCTGTTGATTACAATAAATAAATAAAAATAAAATGAATATAATTTTTTTACTTATAATTTATGATGAATACATTACTCACAGCGTCTTTATTCAACTGATGAACCGCCCGCAATGTGTGAAGTCTTTCCGGTCGCGGGATCACAGTGTTCGATCCACCCGGACAGAGTTCCAATTCATCCGAATGGAACCACGTCGCTCCTGAAAATATATTTGTGGCTCATACTGTGGATCATGGTGTAAAATAAAAAGTTTTATAGTACTTTTTATTTTACACTATGATTTTTTTATAATATTGTATTGATGTATAATACATACAAAAGTGAGTTTAATTTTTTGTCCGGCTTTTACTCCTTAATTACTCAAACATCGCGTATTATTGTATATAGTGTATAATTAACATATGCCCCATTAAACAAAAGCAAGTCTGTGGCACAGTAAGTATCATATGTATGTATATACATAATTGAAAGCGTCTCAAAATAATGCTATTTATTAATCACTATAATTTATAGTGGTCTTAAATAAAGTCTCTAGACAACACTGAATATGTATGACTTTCTAAATACGACAAATACCCAGTGGCGGATTTACCAATAGACTAAGTAGGCCGGAGCCTAGGGCGGCAAATTTAGTCCAAATTTGTCTTACAGAAATGAAAAAAAATTATAATTATATGTATACACATTGCGTATGCAATCCTTATACTCGTCACTACATAGCGGGTTGGAAAAATAATCTAATAATGACAGAAATATCACCCAGTTTATATACACTAATAACGGGAAAATGCCGATGTAATGAGGACGATAGAACACAAATCATAAATGTTGCAAAAAAAAAGTAGGGGCGTCAAAAATTTAATAGCGGCAAATTTGTAAATCCGCCACAGCAAATACCTCATTATTATTTAAAACGTTTAACCTATAAGCAGTAATGTGGAAAAACTTCTAAGGCTATATTTTTTAATCTTTTAATATTTGTCCCAATACCCAATATGTTACGGAGTCTTACCTGAATTAATATTGATTAGATTAAGTCGGAGCGGTTTCCGGGTGACGCCGACGCAGAGAAGTGGATACTCCAGCTCAGGCGTGATGATGAGCTCGAAGGCCAAGAGCGGTGATGGTACCACACATTCGATGTTCTGTTGGACATGTTGTATGTATGTTATAGGAATATATGAAATATATTTAATTATAACTAATTTATATAACAGTACGAATGATTTGATGTTCAATCAATTATAGTATTATTTTGGTGTGGTAACATTTTATAAAAAAAAAATCTAATTATCTATAACTTTTCATTTTATTGTTTATACCTAGTAGTTCTTACTGATTTTGGCTTTTTTATGTTATAGGTTGGCGGACGAGCGTATGGGCCACCTGATGGTAAGTGGTCACCATCACCCCTAGACAATGACGCTGTAAGAAATATTAAGGAATAGCCTTACATCGTCAATGCGCCACCTACCTTGGGATCTAAGATGTCATGTCCCTTGTGCCTGTAGTTACACTGGCTCACTCACCCTTCAAACCGGAACACAACAATACTGCGTACTGTTGTTTGTCGATAGAATAACTTATGAGTTGGTGGTACCTACCCAGACAGACTTGCACAAAGCCCTATCACCAACTACTTTGGCTTGATACCAAAGTCGACTTGAAATTATTCTTTATAATAACTATAAGGATTGAAGCTATACACTGACCTTGAGCAACATAAACTTTCTGAGTGGATCGTACCACTGCATGAGGAAGAGTCCGGCGGGAGTCGCGCCGCAGAGGTACTTGTAGCCGTTGTAGGGATTGCGGGCGACCGCACATCTCATACAACCTGACATTACCAACCTTGTTAGATTATAATATATAATATATTTATCATATATATTCTATTCAACCTTGGATTGGAGTATATGATAGAGGTTTTCTTAAATAGGCCGAGAGGTGTTGTAAAGTAAAGTAACAGCCTGTAAATTTCCCATTGCTGAGATAAGGCCTCCTCTTCCGTTAAGGAGAGGGCTTGGAACATATTCCACCACGCTGTTCCAATGCGGATTGTTGGAATGCACATGTGGCAGAATTTCGATGAAATTAGACACATGCAGGTTTCCTCACGATGTTTTCCTTCACCGTCGAGCACGAGATGAATTATATACACAAATTAAGCACATATATATAGTGGTGCTGGTCTGGGTTTGAACCCGGAATCATCGGTTAAGATACACGCGTTCTAACCCATCTCAGCTTTGTGTTGTGGCAGTAGATCTACAAGGTAAAGCAAGTAACAGACTAAATATTTCAATGCAGCGACGAAGCCACGTCTCCTTTTTAAGTTTCTCCTCAAAAATAATTTCGTAGCATACATTCAATGAATCCAGAATCACAAAATTCCATATTTAAAAACAATAGGTAAATAAAATATACAATAAACCACATACCTCTAGTGTCAGGTACCCGTGTGGTAGGCGCGAACCGTCGCGGCAGTAATCTCGGCGGTAGGACACGCAGCGACCGCGCTCCACCACCCCTCCCCCCTCTACCGCTACCCGACAGTACGAGTAACTCATGGCGGTAGAGTGATGGAGTTTTACCTGTTCGAGAAGTTATTTCTCTTTTATACAAGTATGATGATGATTAAAGAATCTTTAATTTTTACAACCTTTACATTTCTTTTCTCATAGAATTAGAAAACATTGTATAATAATAATATTTTTTTAATTAATTTATAATCGTTAAAAAAGGGAAGATAGTAAGGGTATAATGTTCCTAGAGGTTTATAGATTTGTATTCAGTCATTTGTCATATTAAATAGACATCATCAATAAATAAAAAAGTACTAAGTGAAAGTATTTTTTATGTCCCAGATAAAGATTCCGGCTAAATAAAGAAAATTTAAACAAGTAATTATATAAAAAGTTTTAAATTAATTAATACCATATAAGATTCAGAACATTTACGAAATGATATAGTGTGTATTTATTGTGAAAAAAATTGGCTCATAGTGGTTTGATGATCCACTCCGGCTCATGTCGAATTCAGTCCATAATGAGAAAAACTGCTTACCTTCGTTTCTCTCTGGTAATTAAATGGCGTAAAATATCTATTTAAAAATTTTAAATCTAATATTCTTAGAAACAACAACCGTTGGGCTAAAGGCCTCCTCTCCCTTTTGAGGAGAAGGTTTAGAACATATTCCACCACGCTGTTCCAATGCGGATTGGTGGAATACACATGTGGCAGAATTTCTATGAAATTTGTCACATGCCGGTTTCCTCACGATGTTTTCCTTCACCGCTGAGCACGAGATGATTTATAAAGACAAATTAAGCACATGAAACAGCGGTGCTTGCCTGGGATTGAACCCGCAATCATCGGTTAAGATGCACGCGTTCCAACCACATAGAAAAGGCTATATTAAATATGTTCGTTACTTACCAGAGAGCGACATTAAGACATCCTTTATGACATGCATCCATATAGTCCGTCTCGGACACAGCTGGTCCATGGCCGTTTCGTGAAGCTCGTTCAAGTTTAAAGTGTAGATACCCTCTTCTGCCCCTGAATGTCACAGAATATTTGAGAATGGCTTCAAACCTCACCAAATTAATGTGTAATTTTGGTTTAGGTTCTATTGTTGTTACTTAACCATATTACGAACAAATTTTTAACTAATAGTCAAAATTATCAAATTTAATAATTTTTACTAACAATTACTTAATGTCTGACAAGTCTGAATCTAACTATCAAAATTTTCTAGCGTTTACTATATATAAAAACATCTATTTAAAATAAGTAAAATCTTCTGCTACGCCTGACATATGATGTGACAATGGTTACAGCACATTTATAATTTGCTGTACAAGAATAATTAAACATACCTATGAGAATATGCTGATCTCTGGTGTCTGGATGTATCCAGGACGCCGTGCAGTTTATCCTCAAAGGACACCCGTTGAACACCTAAATATAAAGTACTTATAAAACTACACACAACATGTATATTAAATTAAACAAATGAATATCGACAAGGTTGAAGATAAGTATAACCATCATATATACTTTTCAACATTAGTATAGCCCCTAGGGGCCATCATAGGCTAGGGTTTCACGCCTACCTTGGAGAAGCAGGCGCCCATATGCACCTTAGGCGTGGGCGGCAGGCCGTTGGGCGCTGGGCGGGGCGGCGTGCGCGTGCGTCGCCCACGAGCGCGCCGCGGGGGCACCGGCGGGGTGCGCGCTGCACACACACACACGTTACTCACGAGCGCGCTTTGTATGAGCCAATCGGCCTTACAAGGGCCATAGGGTCGTCATTGAGAGATGAATGAAAAATCGATAATTCTAGCAATACTATCTAACGATGACGACCACTTATAATTAGATGCTCAATTTTCTCATTCAAATAATTATTTTGTAAATTAAATACTTTTTAAATTATTATTCAGTGCTCATTTTCCATTATCAGTTATAGTTATTCTATTTCACGAATTCCGTTTGACTATGAATGTTGTAAGGTCTGTACGTGCACACTGTTTTAGTGTGCGTAACCTCGGGAGCGCTCAGTTACGATCGCGACGCGGTCAGAGTCACTAGTGTTTTGTGTCCGCGCTAAAAAAAAATCAAAGAGTAACGTCAGCATGGCAAGTAAACGCAGAAAAGTTGTCCACAGTGAGGTAACATTTTTTTTAACTATTGTTACTATTTTTTGTGTGCTATTAAGAGTTTATCTATCTAATATTATAAAATTTGTATTACTAAAATAGGTATTTCGATTTGGTTTTGTTCTAGGGTCGAAGCATGATAGCTAGCGTTTATCATTTCCTGCGAGAAGAGTATGAATTCACAAAATCAGTTGCGGAACCTAACTGTGATTTGTCTCATTTAGGAGATATTACAAGGCGTACAGCTGAGGCTACAGGTGTTTCTATGAAAACTGTTCAACGGATATTAAAAGAAGAGAAGGAATTGCCATCCTGCTCATCAAATTTCACTTCTCCTATGAAGAAAAGAAGAAAGCGGGATAGTAAGATAGAAATAGATAATTTTACAGCCGATGTTGTTCGCAGTACTATACAAAATTTCCATGTCATCCATAATGAAATTCCAACGTTGGCTAAGTTAAAAACTGTATTAAATGAAAAAATTGGTTTTGATGGTTGTATCGAAACTGTTCGTCAATTGTTATTGAAGTTAGGTTACAAGTGGCGTAAAACAGAGAATAACCGTAAAATTTTGACGGAGCGTCACGATAAACAAATGTGGCGTTTAAAATTTTTGAAGAAGATCTCAGAATATCGCAGTCAAGGTCGCGCAATTGTGTACACCGATGAAAGTTATGTCCTTTCGACACACGTGCGAAACAACACCTGGGCACAAAAGAAAGAGAGTACAGCATTCTTAAAAAAAATTAGCACAGGCACTCGCTTTATATTAGTGCATGCGGATTTATAAAGCCAACTCAACAACTGGCGATTACCATTCTAATATGAGCTACGATAATTATGTTAAATGGCTAAACGAAAAACTTTTACCCAATTTATCCCCACGCTCTGTCATTGTCTTAGACAATGCTTCATATGACAACACACGGACGGAAAAACTACCGACGTCGGCTACAAAGAAAGCAAACATGCAGCAATGGCTTAGGGATAAGGGTATAGCATTAGAGCAATCTCTCCTTAAATTGAAATTGTACGATATTATAAAAAAACACAAAGATGAACACATAACGTATAAAATTGATGATTTTATTAAGAGCAAGGGTTTTGATGTCATACGTCTTCCCCCCTATCACCCAGAATTAAATGCTATTGAAAATATTTGGGGTATTGTAAAAAATTATATCGCATCAAAGAATATCGAACACAACATGACGAACATGGAAAGACTGATCTTTGAAAGCTTGAATAGAGTAACCAGTGAAACATGGCAAAAAACCTGTGCTCATGTTGAAAAAATTGAAAAAGAATACTTAAAATACGTCGACCTGGATTTTGAGTTCATAATTAACTTAGGGAACGATTCTGACGAAAGCGAATCGGAAATTGAATTTGATAGTGATTAAGTGCTGATTTTTTTTTGTTTCTTCTCTGTAATAAATAAAAATATTATTTACTTTCAACTGTTGTTCTTTTTCTCTGCAACTTATCATTCTAATAGCTAAATATTATTTACTTAAATTGTCTATATAATTTATTAAATAAATACATAATGCGTGTCAGATTTCTTTCCTAACGCTACCTACGTTTACACACACTAGCGCGCCTATCACTACACGTCACTACTACAACCAGAGCCAAACGGACTTCGTGAAATAGAATATCTATAACATAATCACTGCATAATTTTTCACTGGTAAATCAGATCACTTACCATCGCCCTCAACCTTCGCTTTATCCCTCTGACTGTCGGACAGGCTCCTCTGCCTCTGGTTGGTCTTCAGTTCTTCGTCCAAGAGCTCCTTCTGGCCGTAACTGCCGTTCTCCTCTACCATTTTGAATATCTCGTCGACAGACGACGTCTTCCTCTTACTGGTGCTTTCCACTTCGCACTGGCAGAACTGACTCAGATCGATACCAGCCGTGACCGAATCGGAGTTATGTCTGTTGTGTCTCTTCCTGTGCTCGTAGCTCTTATCCTCCATGTTCATACTCATATCTATCTTCCGACACAGGTCGTCATCAGACGTCCCGCCGTTCTCGACGCGATCTGTATCCGCTATCCGTAATCGATTCGCAATTTGCAAAGCGCGAAAATTCGACAGAGATATCTTTTGCTTCTTACACGTATCACAGTAAACTATACCCGAGTCCGGATTCTGGTTCGAACAGTGGCGATAGTAGCTCAGTATGTCGCCGTTCGAATTGCAAGCGTCGCACGAGCATTTCGACGCGACCGATATCTGCAAATCGCTCAGCGTGTTGTTACCTTTCGCTTCTGGTTTGGGACACAAACCGCATTCGCAGTTTGCGTTTCTTATTTGAGACGAGTCATTAGTGACGTCATTTTCCTGCTGATCTACATAGAGAATATCGGTTTCGATCTTTCTAGAGAGAGGATCGTCTATTGAAATCGAAGACGCTCCGATGGGAGATTGGAAATTCGAGGCGATACTTTGGTAAACGTTCGTCGTGGAATTGTTTAAGAAGTTCTGCTTTAGCTGTATGCATTGGGAGAGGTGTTGGTCGTGGATTGAGAGACCAGAGCTGGTGGCTTGGGACATGGCCGCCGTGTCTGCCGTCAGGGGCAGTGTTGCCCTGCGAAATAAAACTATTTATTTAACATTCCCTTGGTTATTCTTCAGTCGAAAGCGGGGTGTGATGCAGTTACGTGGAAGCTTGGGTTGGGTGCTGTTAGACACAAATCGGTATATTTAACGAGCATCGTTTTATCTGTTAGTTTTATTAGTTTAAATAACAAGTGGTGCTTGTGGGACAATTTGATAAAGAACGTGGAATCTGAAATGTGACCAACATTTATTTATTTCATCGTTTTATATTAATGGAATTTTAAATCTACATGTTTTTTTTTTTTTGCTAACCGTACTACAAAATGTGTAATTCAACTAAAGTATTACCAAAACGTCTAATGCAAACACATGCGACGCTGTTGATGTTAATTAAAAGAAGCTGAAAACGCTAAAATAGGAACTTGTACTTTCTAGTTGATTCAAAATCAGTTTAGAAGCTTCTAGTAAAATAAATTCCAGAATAATAAACTCATCATCATCATCAATAAAATAAATAATATACAATATCAACCAATCATCACGTCTGGATAAATAGTATCACACACTTCAATTTGGACAAAATTTATATATACAATCTTAGAACCAATAATAGATTACCAAAAAAAGTCTTATTCGCAGATTTCCTATCTGTAACTAAATTTTGACAAATTGCATATAACAACCATTGTTCAACAAACCAAGTTTAATTGACGCATATTTACAAATGCCCATCATAGGAGCATTCCTTAATAAGAAATGAAATCTCCCTAACCAAATTTCAGGAACGTCAGTCAATCTTAAGGACAGGCCCTCTGTGCAGAATATATTGGAGTGCACATGTGCAGATGCGCCCCCATAATTCGGCGAAATGGCAAACCGAAATCGAGGATAGATCAGACGTCAGATAAACGTTTTAACCCAGTGTAGTATTTGCGTTTAAAATTAATGTTTCTGAATGACCGTAAAGAAGCCTACTCCGTTAGGATAACCTAACGGAGTTGGCTTTAACCTTTCCAACCGATCTTAAAGCCTCGTTCATTCGCGGTCGAGCACATGATAAATTGTAACTTAAGCACATCTGTGTTCTAACAAGTTTCGATTACTATTTCTATCCACTGTTAACTTGTCCTTGAGATCAGTTACTATTTCCAAAGTTTGGTTACAAAGGAAGACTTCATTTATCACTCAGATACGTCTTAAGTGTCGTTGTTAATTAAACACAAACGAAAAATTATTTATCAGTCACTGATTAGTGATTAAAAATTATTTCGTTTAATAAAACACATCAATCGAAAACCCAAGAAAAACCAATAAGTCATATATACCACAACTAGCGACATCTAACGAAATCGTTAGGAAACTTTCAATAATCTTATTTACATAGTTGTAAGTTTATTATTCTGTACGTAACTACGATAAAAGTGAACACATAGAACGGAGATCATGCAAGTGTCGTTTACCTGAGCATTAACTCTTCATCAATATATTGCAAGAGGCTCCTAAAACAAGAGAAATGACGTATAGACATAGGCGACCCCTTGAACCTTAATATTTATAACATAAGGTCTTTATTTGAATAAACAATTTCATTCAATATATCGTAATCATAACGGTTATTTGAAGCTTAATAAATTCTCCAAGCGCGTTTTTTTTAAGTTATTTTGTTACTAAAACAGTACGAAAAGTTATGTTACAATTTGGTTAAAAAGAAATTTGAAGTAAGAATTAATATCAGACAGAAACATTCTAGAAGATCTTTAGAATGAGCGCTTTACTTTACAGAAATTAAAAAATTAAAATTTTTAATCAAATAATTTTTAAAATAGAAATATTTCTGACACATTTAAGTGTTGATATTTCTGTTAAAAATATTTAATCTGTCATTTTTTAATTTATCATAAATGTACTACCATAAACAAATATAATTTATTTAGTGTATATTTTATTAATAGATTTTATTTAGCATTAAAGTAGAAACTATAAACATTCCTAATATCTAAAAGGGAATAGACCGGACACTATAAAATAAAAACATATAAATATACTACACAAAATCCAGTATTTATATTACTGATAAGAAAGTCATATAATAATCTTTGGTGTGCTTTCTAAAACGTTCATACGCAACGCGATTTGTATGTATTGGTCGCTGACGGCTCAGATACTGTGTATTTGTTCGAGTGTGATATTAAAGCCAATAGAAAACAGTTAATTTCACATAAAAAATATACATGCAAAAAACGACAAACGACAATTCCAAAACGTGGTATATCTTTCTACACATCTGTGCATTTTTGAACATCCCTATAACAACGCATCGCCATTCAGCCTATAGCAAAGCACTTGAAATAACTGTAAATGACATATATATAATACACAAAACAAACATAGATATAAGAAGAAATAGAGAGAACAATTAAAAAAAAATAACAATAAATATATTTTTGTTAGTTATCAAATAGAGTCATTTGCAGCTATTTAAACAAATTGCTATGAAATTTTCAAATTAAAAAAAAAAGACACTAACCGCGAATCGCCACACGCATTCAATTGTTTCCAACAAACCTTTCCATTTAAAATAAAAAAACCTGTTAGATTCAACCGCAGACCCGAAGAGTTAACGCAAGAGAAAATAATTAGAATAAAAAAAAAAAAGAATTTTGAAAATCGAACCTATACCTCAAACTCATTCTCATAATATCATCACCAGTGACGACCCGACACCACTTGCTATAACATAAACAATAATACATAAACGTATGGAAAAAAGAGATTTCGTCTCAAAGCAGCGAGAGGTATATATTGTCTATGGTCACTCACTTCTCGCTGGAGGGCATGCTGTCTGTGGAGGGGTCTTGGGTCAGAGGGTTGTGCTTTGGACAGCTCATGAGAGACGCGACACTCCAGTCCTCGCTCGTTTGTCTGTGGTATACTGAAATATGGAAATAAAAACACTATAATAATAGGCTATTTGACTGGTTTTTAAAATCCATTTTATAGTGTTGTCTTAAATTTTATATTATTTAGTAGAAGTTAAGGAACCCAGTAAAAGGTGTGTTTTTCATTTCTAGTACACATTTGCCGAAAAATATCATATTAAAAATTCGATATTTAAATAGCACGCAAAAACGCTACTTGGACAATATGGCGCTGCAATGGGGTCTGTGATGTCACTTTCCTGTATTTTAACCTGTGTTACATAGTATAAAAGCAAAGTTTACAAGAAAGTGACTTCATCATAAGCCCGGCCAATCAGGAGCGTTTTGTGTCACGTGTCAAACGTTTGAAAAAATGCATTTTTATTTATGGATTTTTGAATAAATTAAGTATTATTTTCAACTTTCGTTAGTAAATAACCATTTTTAAAGTCCTAATATTCACTGATTACAATAATTCACAATTTATTTTTCGCATTGTCAAATAGCCTATTACATAGTATTCGCTGGGTGCGCGATGACAGCGCCAACTAGCGGTTGCAAATACGGTGGCCTCCGTAATGTCAAATGCCCGGCTGTCATTACGACGAGTTATTTACAAACAATTTTAATTAAATATTGTAATATACATTTATTCCAATAAATATTCTTAATCTATATAAGGTAAGTCTGTTTTATTTTTCGTCTAAAATGGCACAATCAATAGATTTCGCTAGCTAAAAAGTGACAGTGTCCGCCACAGAAAGTTCCTTTTTTGGCCATGACGCGCGCTGCTATCGTTTCGCAGTATAAGGTGGGGGAACCATTCCCCACCTTATACTTCGCACCAAGCGAATAAACAAAGTAGCTTACCGCTGTCTGTCCCTATGTACGCTTAGATCTTTAAAATTACACAACAGATTTTAATGCGATTTTTTTAAATAAATAGATTGATTCAAGAGGAACATTTATATGTAAAATACATAGTGGCACATTGACGATTTAAGGAATAGTTAATATTTCTTACAGCATCATTGTCTATGGGCGATGGTGACCACTTACCATCAGGTGGCCCATATGCTCGTCCGCTAAACTATACCATAAAAAAAATCTAAACTTCGTGGTCTGAAGCCAGATTATTTAGGCATTTAAACAAAGTGAGAATAAATACATGATATTTAAGGATATATAAAATTCAAAACCATAGACAATAAAACTCACAGTTCCGTTTAACAGTGTCTCCATCACACCTATTGACTTCAGCGCTAAAATTGATCACTTTGGGCATAGACAAACTCAAATCGTCATCAGCGTCTAGGTCTATGATCGGGGAATCGTCGTACACGCCCGAACGCCTGTTTGCCTCTCTCTCCTCTTCTGATGATAGTCTGTAATTAGACGAATGCGTTGTATATTTGAGGCTATTAGTTTACAATCAGACCAAAGTATTATGATAATATAGTATTATTATCAATTTTGAAAAAATCTAAAAACCTAATAACTCAAAAATGGTTGATTTTTGGATCATACATATGGGGGTTTAAACTTTTGCAAATAGTCACGCCTATCACCTCCTAACGGATATACGTCGAGTTACCAATAACCCTGTATATAGATATAGAGAGTATTATTATAATATGTATTACACAGTTTATATATTTTATGGTATGAAGTATTAGTAACGAGATATAAGAACATGGTCTATATAATATTATAAATGTGAAAGTCTGTCTGTCTGTCGCTCATTCACGATCAAACTGCTGAACCGATTTTGATGAAATTTGGTAGGAAGCAAACTTGAACTCCAATGAAGAACATAGGCTACTTTTTTGCCTAACACATGACAACCAAACCCTCAAAACGCGATCGAAACCGCTGACCACAACTAGTATAAAATATATGAAATCTTCTCATTGTACTGAAATCTAAATTTATAAATAGACTATAAAAGATAACCAACTATCAAAACTATTCATAAATCCTACTTTGATAATGTATATTATGGTTTTATATGAAAATGTTATAGATGTAGCTGTGAGTATATATGTATATGTATATGTTGATTGTCACCTCACCTGAGCGGATGATCGAGGGGCGAAGGCCGAGCCTCCATCAGCGACCGTGGACGACCTCGAGTCTGACGCGATGCGATTCGTTGAGGTACGTTTGATAGAGCCTGGAATATATAAATGTTTATTAGTTATCAGAAAATTAGTTACCAGTGGTTAGAACGCGTGCATCTTAACCGATGATTGCGGGTTCAAACCCAGGCAAGCACCGCTATATATATGTGCTTAATTTGTGTTTATAATTCATCTCGTGCTCGGCGGTGAAGGAAAACATCGTGAGGAAACCTGCATGTGTCTAATGTCATAGAAATTCTGCAACATGTGCATTCCACCAACCCGCATTGGAACAGCGTGGTGGAATATGTTCCAAAACCCTCTCCTTAATGGAAGAGGAGGCCTTATCTCAACAGTGGGAAATTTACAGGCTGTTACTTTACTTTATCAGAAAACCAGAACTAGTCAGATTTGTTATATATGAAAACTCACGGAGTCGGTCATTCAGAATACAGATTTTAAAATAACATTTTTACTACAAGTATTTAATACGGGATATTTACTATAATTTTTATTTAGTGGAGCTCGATATTTCGACTTTATCTATATATGTTATACATCACGATCAGTATAAAAGTAAATGATTTTGACATATTTCATGATAGTCAGTCTCTATTCAATCAAAAAGTAAAGAATTTCGTTGGTGCTCAATTTTAATTTTAATGTTTGTTTTGGTTTCCTATTATATAATTTTATAATATTTAATTTATATTTTCAATAATATGCTATATCTAAATACTTATAGTAAATCAGTATATCAGTAGTTTTAATATGTGTTTTTATACATACATGTATAAAAATACATATTAAAACTATTATCAGTAAGATTAAGACTGTTGTATATGCGTAAATTTTAATGTATGATATTTTGCATGTTCCATAATGTATATTTAGAAACTCAATTGATAATATGATAGTATATAATACTTACTCCATCATCATCCAACTCTTGGCTGTTACAGTGACTGGGTGGGTTCGAATATTTCTGCAGTAGATCTATCGCTAGGCGTTTGCTCATGTCTTGTTGGAAAAATGCGTGCTGTCGACAAAAGTTACTTTTACAATTTTCATATATGTATAATAAAATTTATACTATTTTAGCACATGAAAAATAAAAAAGGTCTTAATACAACTCCTTGTGGCACTCCATAATCATATTACATAAAAATAAAGATTCACTAATTATTTCACCAACTTGATAAATTACCAATACAATCAAATATACACAATATTTGCGACATCTCTACATATAACAAAATTGTGTTTGTAATATTAAAAAAAGCGTTTTTTACTAAATCCATATGTATGTATACATATAAACATAATATTTAGTTATGTACCATACATATAACTAAATATTATATTCTAAATTTTTGTCTGTCTGTCTGTTTGTTCCTTGCTTATCTTCGGAACGGCTGGACTGATTTTGACGGAACTTTCAGAGGCAGGTAGGTGAATTAATAAGGAGTAACTTATGCTACAAAAATAACCTTTTTGTTAAATTCCAACGAATAAGACGATGCGAGTACAGCTATTGACTAAAATCAATTATTAAAGAATCTGATAAGTATTATCCGAAGCTTTAGAGAAATCTAAATATATATTTTAAATAGAGTACCTGTAATAACTTCTCAGCGGTTGGTCGTTTCTTGGGATTCTTTGTTAACGCTAGTTTCAGGAATGCGTGAAAGAGTTGGGACCATCGTTCCCTCTCTTTCAGCTGCGGCGGTTTGAATCCCGACTTTGACATTAGGAATAGTACTCGCATCGGATGTAGCTCAAACATTGGTGGCTGTAGCTCCGCTAGTTCTGAAAACGTGATTTTAGAGTACAGATATACTATTACAGATTAGTTCTTTTTTGACGTGACAACGTCTCATAAATTGGTTTGCCGGGTGACACCTCAAGAAACTGCGTTACGCTCCGCTCACGTTATGCGCTCACAACGAGAGCGAGTGAGAGGCACGCGTGCCTTCCACTCGCGCATGGTTAGCCCGCCTAAGAGCGAGAGAGACAGACATAAAAAGTCGTTGTTTTTGAATTTAATTAAATAAATGGTTTAAATTGTTACTATTATTTCATCCTCCTTCCTACTATACGAATGAATATTCACATTAAAATTATTTTACCACTCAAAGTCGTTGTCACGTAAAACTTTCGCCCGTATACCGACTTTACAGGCAACAGGTAATTTTTTAAGTACAAGTGGGATCATTGGTGAGTCAACATCGAATATGTATAGGGAAATCTCTGGACTGACTACAAAGTATCTTGACGATTCTTCTCGGTAGAATCTACTCTCCAAACCGGTGGTAATTTCACTTAATAAAGTTGTTAAAAGAAATCAAAAGTGCTTGTTAAAGCCTACTTTAATATTTTGTTTATGTTTTTTTTAAACAATACAAATATTTTTGTTATTATTGTTTGTGAAAGCTACACCATTCCTAAGTTCTTTACTAATCCGTGTATAAAGTTTCTAGTTTTATATATAAAATTGAAAATCGTTATATCTATTTGATATATAAAAGCATTTCGATGCTATTACCATGAATTATGGTAAAATATACGTATTTGACATGAAGACTATTTATAGAATTTCCAATTTGACTCGACATTACATGACTCTGTGCCACATCAACTTCCATACCATGACAATTGGTATACATATAAAATAATTGCATCTCAATTGTCATGTACATGTAAATCTCTTCTAGGGATAAGTATACCTTTTAAACTTATTTTTTCTGTGTACACATTTTCACCTTCTATGTATCTGGCAAGTTTAATAAATGGTTAAATAAATACCAGATTTAGCTAGGATTATAATATAAGTTGAAATTTTATTTACCGATCGCAGTGATGCCACACGCCCAAATATCACAAAGTTGATTGTAACCGCCCTTCCTTTCTACAGCCGCTACCTGAAAATATAAACAATTTATTGACCTGACTTTGCCTGTTATAGTTTAACTTATTATGAACATAATTTATTTATTTATTTGTAACATAATCGAAAGTAACCAAAGTTAGATGTTTAATTACAGCTTTGTCAATGGTGACCATTTAACATCAAGAGACCGATCGGTGAGTTTACCGATTAAATATATGTAATTACTTATAAAACACTGTCTTCATCATCATAAACTCAGTCGAAAGACCATTTAAACCAGTAGTCCCCAAACTTATTTTTCTCGTGGACCACTTTCAAAATTTTATTAGTTTCGGTGGACACTCTGCTCGGACACAGTTCTATCCCTATATTCCGATAGGTAAAATAAAAACGGAAAATGGTTCCTTTTTTTAAGACTTTACTTATTAAAAGAATAGAATTACAAGAAAAATATAATAAGGTAATATAACTATGCTTACATTTTTGCTCTTTACTATCAAAGGCAAATAAATTTTCGTGGACCCCCATTAACATCTTATGGACCCCCATTTTTTATTCACACCCAAGTAGACCCCCATCATGTCTCCCGTCGACCCCTGGGGGTCCAACTGGACCACTTTGGTAATCACTGATTAAAACAAACCGTTGCAACGCAACTTGTGCTGTTGAATTTTCGACGTCTAACTGATTATGATGGATTTAATTATGACCCTTTGTGAGGCTTTATAATAGAAGATACACAACTTTACTATGCAAATTGGTTAAATTCTTCCAAAGAATATTTTAGAAATGATTTTTAGTATTGAGTTGAGAAATGAACTGTATACTACTGGTTGATAGATCTTGTACAATATACACAAGACCGATTGGCTTGTAAATTACCATAGATCCTTACACATAGACGCAATTAACAATGATTCTTAAGAAAAGTTCAACTTCAAAGGGAGGTACAGTACGACACAAATTAGATGTAGCATCGGAAAATGCAATGGAATGAAAATAAAACCGATTACTGCCGATTTACACAACCAATAGAAATAGCTCCCTATCGCGCCATTCGACGCTATTCGTCGCTATAGATTCACACGTCAGACAAAGCAAGAGCATGTACATCGACGCGTCAAATTGACGAATATATTAAGTCATATGATATTACAAGTTATTACGTTTGTGCAAAGATCATATTCGCGTGAGAAATAAATATTGATAATTTGGGATAGCGTACTTAATTCGGATGTAATCGGTTTTACGAATTTTGCCGATGCGACATCTAAGTTGTGTCGTACTATAACTGTCTATCGAATTTGACAGGTCCTCCTCGGACATATATAAAGTCTGAAATAAGTTTATCAGAGACAAAAACACCTATAGATATTTACCTCTGGTGCCATCCAATAGGGTGTACCAATAAAACTTTTCCTTTTATTAATAGTAGCCGTAATCTGTGCTGACACCCCGAAATCCGCCAATTTAACGTCCCCGCATTCCGTTAATAGGATGTTTGCGCCTTTTATATCTCTGAAATAAATCACACGTACATTTCAAAAAGACACCCTTACAACAATAACAACAACAACATCAGCCTGTAATTTTCCCACAGCTGGTGGCCTCTTCTCTCTCTTTTTAGGAGAAGGTTTGGAACATATTCCTCCACACTGTTGTGGGACACCCTTATATTTACATATAATCACATTAAGTACTCAAGTGGTCGAAGGGCTTTGTACAAATCATATATATCTGGGAACAAGTCTCGATGTAACATCCTTCTTTCGAGCAGACTGTTTGATGACATAACATTGACAAGATACCGTTTATGGGATACAAGAATAGGCTATTTGACTGGTTTTTAAAATCCATTTTATCTTATTTAGTAGAAGTTAAGGAACCCAGTAAAAGTTGTGTTTTTTATTTCTAGTACATATTTGCCGAAAAATATCATATTAAAAATTCCATATTTAAATAGCGCGCAAAAACGATACTTGGACAATATGGTGCTGCAATGGGGTCGGTGATGTCGCTTTCCTGTATTTTAATCTGTGGTACATATAGTAGAAAAGCAAAGTTTACAAGAAAGTGACCTCATCATAACCCCGGCCAATCAGGTGCGTTTTGTGTCACGTGACAAACGTTTGAAAATTTGCATTTTTATTTATGGATTTTTGAATAAATTAAGTATTATTTTCAAGTTTCGTTAGTAAATAACCATTTTTAAACTCATAATATACACTGATTACAATAATTCACAATTTATTTTTCGCATTGTCAAATAGTCTATTGTTAGTAAGGAACCCAATAAAAGTATGTTGCAGCAACAACAAAACTCTTCCACTCATCTATTCTGTCAATACTCTGTATTTCCCTTCATTACTTTGAATAGTGAGACACTGTTCCATTTTCAAATTTATATACAAAAAGTTAAATTAGTTGTAGAGATTAGTGTCATATGATTTTCTACCGCCAAAATGTTACATAAAACGTTAAACCTATACTATGAAAAAAAAGAAACAAAACAGATTATAAATTCTAATGATTGGTTGAACATTATAAATAAATATAAATATGAGACAACATCACATACACTACTCCGATCCCAATGTAAGTAGCTAAAGCACTTATGGAAAATCAAAGGTAACAACGGTACCACAAACACCCAGAGCCAAAACAACATAGAAAACAAATGATAATCTACATTGACTCGGCCGGGAATCGAACCCGGGACCTCGGATAGGCGTACCCATGAAAACCGGTGTACACACCTCTCGACCACGGAGGTCGTCATTGACAGAATATAGAAGAGATTGGTAGTTATTTCTGACAAGATCATTGTCCAAAGCTCATTGGACAATTATTAAGAACCATAATAAATTGCTGCTGTCAACAACCGTCAGCTCTTATTGCCTGCATTCGACAAATTACTTGTAAACAATTGACCGTAACTTAGTAACACACAGTATACATATAAGTCAATGTATCTATACCAAGAAATTACCTGTGCATCTTCCCCATACTGTGCAGATATGACAGGCCCATCAGAGTCTCTTTACACATGTACGCTATCTGTAACTCGGTAAGTGGACCCGTCACGTGGTAAATGTCCTTAAAAGAAAGGAAAAAATCATTAAAAATTAAGGGGATATAGTAAATGTCCTGCCTGAGGTAGAGGTCTCTTGATAAGAAGAATTGGTATATAAAACTTTAATTCAACTGAACTTAAGCACAGCAAATCAATTCCCTACAATCTCGATATTCGTTTACATGATAAGACTTCCAAACTTCCTTTAAAATGGCAATTTAGATAAAAAAAAACTCACGTCGAATGATAAAAAAGCTGTATATGTATTTGTAGATTTCTGGGCAGGTAGATATTAATTTAATTATAGTTTACTCTGTAATTAGTCGAAAAGAATAACTATTAGGATTCTCATCGGTTATTTTTGGAAGAATCTACTTTCCGAATCGGTGATGGCTTTACATATAATTTTACACTGAATCATGATGATTTAAAAGTTTTTAAGAGTCTACTTGAGTAAAGAAGAGTTTTAATATTGATATTTGACATATCCACCATACTTGAAGTTTGGGATGATAACAAAACACCATGTACGAGATTAATTATCACGTGACGCGATGCTTATCAAAATCAAAATATACTTCATTCAAATTAGCTCTTACAAGCATTTTTGAAGTTTTGAATCGTCATTTAACAACTATATTAAGTTTCGGAACCGGTTCGGAAAGTAGATTCTACCGAGAAGAATCTTCATGAAACTCAGTAGTTACTCTTTTCTAACATTTCAAAATAGAGTCATGTTTAGAAATAGAAATCCTCAGTTAGGATTCTAGCTTTCTACCACTACTGACTGTTATACGTTTGACAAATATTGCCACGGTGTTACCTGCAAGCTTCCTCCCCCACAGTACTCCATGGATATCCATAATTTATCCCTCCTAAGGTAAGAGCCATAATACGCGACGATGTTCGGGTGACGACAGTCCTTCATCATCAGGATCTCCTGCTGGATGATGGCGAAGTCGTCACCCGGTTCCAGTTTGATCACCTTGATGGCAGCCAGCTCACCATTGCCGTTAAGACGTTTCGCCTGAAAAATAAAAATTAATATATTAATTGCCGACACAGATTATTAGCAACGCGTTGTTTTTTAACATATATAGAACTATATATACTAAAAATCGCACTTAAAGTTCGTCACTCAACTATATCTTCAAAAGACTACAAAATTTTACTCAAACGTCGGGACTATAGGCTCCCTTTGCCCCAAATTAAAACATCTTTTGCTAGACGCTTCAGTCCTTTCATTGAGTCGTGTACAGTGTGGGTACCACCGGACATTTCATTGTATAATGTTGTTTTTTGTTCATAAACATTTTTTCATTTTTTATTTTCATTAACGGATAAGCCCTCTTCTAGAGATCCCTATCTGAAACCGCGTTCTGTAAGACACTGGGGAAGTTTTGCTAAGGCTCCTATTAATACGAGTACTAAGCCCCTTCAATGTATACGATGGTAAAAACCAAACCTTATGTATAAATTTTTGGCTTTTATGCGGTTAAAACTTAATCCTGGACTCAGAGACCCAGAGTTCCAAACAAATGAAGCAGCTTTGCAAGTGATAATTTTTTGCTCATTCTAAACACCCTATTAATACATAATACTAGCGACTCGCCTCAGCTTCGCACGGGTGCAATTCTGATTAAATATACGACTACAGATTTTTTCTTGTTTCCTTACTATATTGTGCATGTATTATATACAAAAACCTTCCTTTCGAACCACTCTATCTATTTTAAAAAATGAATCAAAATCCGTTGCGTAATTTTAAAGATTTAAGCATACATAAGTACAGACAGAGGTAACCGAATTTGTTTTATAATATGTAATTAGTAAAAGCATTAGAACTAGCACGCACTGGTAACTTTTGTCACGGTGACTGTTTCGTCACTCTTTTCGAGTCCATGAATATGTGTGGAGGTGCGCGCACTTTACGACGTGGCATTTGTGTCTGCATCAATACATATTCACGGATTTGACAAGAGTGACGAAAAAGTCACCGTGACAAAAGTTACCAGTGCGCGCTAGTGCTTAGTGTTTTGACCGTAAACCGACGATGCTGTCACTAAACTATCCGTCAAAACAACAAATAACAAGTCGTTATCTACATCATCAGATAATCTAACGCGATCCACTAATCTGCCCTTGAAGATGACAGAGGTCAGAAAGCAATCGTTTCAACGAGGAAAACGAGAAGATCGACGCAATTACAAACGCATTAACTGGATTAGCGAGACGAGATCATAACATCGGATCGGGAAATTGTACATTTACAACGAAACACGGAGAAAACCACGACAGATGAAATACAATCTTTTAGTGTATTCCGCCCGCATGAGAGCAGCGGGGTCGGGGGACGGGGGAGGGGTGTGTTAGGTCCTTTACCGCCCTGTATTACCTACGGCTACTTCAATAGTGTATACTTTTATGTAATGTGACATTATATTTGACGACCTCCGTGGTCGAGTGGTGTGTACACCGGTTTTCATGGGTACGCCACTCAGAGGTTCCGGGTTCAATTCCCGGCCGAGACAATGTAGATTATCATTAGTTTTCAATATTGTCTTGGATCTGGGTGTTTGTGGTACCGTCTTTACTTTTGATTTTCCATAACACAAGTGCTTTAGCTACTTACATTGGGATCAGAGTAATGTATGTGATGTTGTCTCATATTTATTTATTTATAACATTTATTATTATTATATTAAAATCTATAATTAAGTCTATACTAATAATATACACAAATGCAAAAGTAACTCTGATTAATTATCTATCTAAGTGTTGTTCTTTCTCGGTAAAACCACTGAACCATTGGTACATTGTGGTATAAAGGGAACTTGAATTCCATAGAACATAGAACTTTCTTATAGTTAACACATAAACCGACTTTTAAAACGAAAGCGAAGTCACATCTAGTAAAATATGAAATATGGAAGATGATTTAAGGCTTTATGTTAAACAATATGAGCGATCATATGCGTACCAGAATCGTAAGTACTGGTGGTTTTTTGGACCCAAAACCATAAGTCCTATCTCTCTGGGGTAACTAAACATTCTAGAGAATAACTTATACCTTGTCGAGCCGGATTTACAGTAGAATCAGTTATCAATAAAAATAAATTGGTGGCTTTAGCGGTTTGTAACAAATAAAAAATAACATAAAATAACGGTTTATAATATCAAATATATTTTAACTATCAAATTAATTAGCGACATAGGTCTTTGACCTTATATCTAAGAGACCAGTATTACGAATAAATTAATTATTGATTGAGATTATTATATATAGAACCATATTTTAATGAGCTAAAATAGCTTCCATATTTAAATAAATATTTAAAGGATACTTTCGTTTTATAGATATTCTATTATTTTTTTACCTTGTACTGTGAACAAATCAAATCATGTTCAAGTGGGCATAGATTAGAATTGTTTTAAACTTACAGTTACCAACCACTAGCCAGTAACCATTCGACCAAGGGGAACCAGTAAGAAAACCAGTAACAACTCTTTTAGTTCGAGCAGCAATATTTTAGATACAAATTATGCTAATTATTATAAAGACAAACAGTTATCATTAATAAATTATTGAAACTACTACTTGGTGGTAGGGCTTTGTGCAAGCCCGCCTGGGTAGGTACGACACATCAGTTATTCTACCGTCAAATAACAGTACTCAGTATTGTTGTGTTCCGGTTTGAAGGGTGAGTGAGCCAGTGTAGCTACAGGCACAAGCGACATACATCTTAGTTCCCAAGGTTGGTGGCACATTGACGATGTAAGGAATAGTTAATATTTCTTATAAAAAAAAGAAACGTTTGCTACTCCACGTGGTATCACAAAAGCACAAACAGAATCCGTCGACGCAACGTAGACTAAATTATAAATTAACTAATAGTATAATAAGTAATTAACCACGTATTCGCCGGCTTAGAATTACATTGTGACGAAAATTCTAGAACCACTACCATATACCATAGACATAGACAGACCATGACATTATGTTGTTACTACGAGTAATTATCGAAGCACGGATACACACTTGCAACTTCTATACTCCAGTCTGTTACTGAGAATCTTCAATCAGCCGAGAATTCGAACCCACAGCTTTTCATCTTATGTTTAATCACTAGGCCATCAAAACAATTATACCCCATGGATATTGCACAATGCAAGAACCATTAAGTGTCGAAGATCAGGAATACTCTTATAAGTACTTGAGTTCGTATCTCATTTATGTAAAATTTAAAAAGGACTAAGAAACCCCATATTAATACATACATATTTTATTATTATAATCAATGTAGCTTACTTCTTTATATTACAGTATCAAAAGTAACATCTATATCGAGTTATAATAGATAAAATCAATCAGAAAACAATTGTCATAGCGAGCGTGTTCAACGACCATTAAAATCTTACCACCAGTAACAGTTGCCACAAAATTAACTTCCTCAATATATTACGTCATACGGAAATCAAATATATAAAACAAAAGTGTACACGTACTCGAATTTAAATGAAAAACGATCGCATGCAGGCGACCTAACCTTTTTATTTTATATAAAAAAAAAAATTACAGGTCCACGCGACGTTATGCAACTGCATTCAAATATAAATCTTATGTAAATAGACGGAGAGGTGAAATCAGCTTGCATGTACATAGCGTGGTCGAACACGTTAAGATCAAATTAAAACTTTAATTGGTTACTCAGCGTGTTAGTTTAAAAGGTTGTGAAGTAGAGAAATTAAACAAAGGAACAGAAGTCATGCCTAATGCGACCAGACGTTCCGTTTCCATTGGGACAGTCCCGTAAATATGACGAAACACGGCTCCTCCCTAACGCAGTTTTAATTGTTTTACAGTCATTTTCGATGACAAAAAATACCAATGGAATGCAATGCCAATTTATAGTGGGGATGACTTCTAACGCCTTAAAAACTTAAAACAACGAAGTTAATAAAAGTAAAGTAACAGCCTGTAAATATCCCACTGCTGGGATAAGGCCTTCTCTTCCATAAAGGACCTCTCCTTTATGGAAGAGAAGCTCTAGACCCTCGTCTAGAACATTCCACCAACCACGCTGTTCAAATGCGGGTTGGTGGAATGCACATGTGGCAGAATTTCGAATTTCGTTGAAATTATACACATGCAGGTTTCTTGACGATGTTTTCCTTCACAGCCGAGCACGAGATGAATTATAAATACAAATTAAGCACATATATATATATATATATATATATATATATTGGTGCTTGCCTGGGTTTGGTTTTTTTGATCCTCGGTTAAGATGCACGCGTTCTAACCACTGGACCCGCACACAAATCTATCACCAGGCTTAGGTTAATTTTGATATGACATATCATGATAAAACATCTTGAAATGACAAGAATGTCTAGCAAAAAAACGACAAACTAACCTGACCTACTATTTTCTAGAAATTGAGACACATAAAGAAAATGACTGTTGAATGGTTAACCCATCATTCGATCCAGTTCGGGGTAAAACAACTTGTAAACAACAAGCTAATTAATTCAATCAATTTATTAATTAAAACATTTTAAAAAATATCTTTATTAAACATCATGCAAATTCAAAAAACAATCATGGATATATTTTTCAAAACCATTAATTAGTTACATCTATAAATATCCGGTTCTGATGATAAAAAAATAATGGTCAAGTTAGTCATACTAAGTAATTACTAAGAGAATTAATTATGATAATTACTTTTCTGAGCTGACATTAAGTAAGAAAAGAAATCCTTGTACATACATAGTTGAGAAAACGAGAGTATTTTGTTTTTTTTAATGCAACATGCAACTAACCACAACATTGTATATATGTCAAAAAAGTCAATTACAATTATTTAAAGGAAGGCATTTACCATTAAGTCGATTTCAAATAATGTTTATCATATACATACAGTATGTCAATGATCGTGAAATAAAAGAAAACACTACTTATATTACACGATATTTTGAAGTTCGTGTATAATATAATAGTTGCCGCTCTCGGTTTAGTGTGTTGTTGTGGTCAAGTATTAAGTTTAAAAAGTAGCCTACGTCTTTCCTTGTAATTCAAGCTTATTGCAATTTCGATTACACACAGACTTACTTGCGCATCTATAATATTACTATTTATAAATATACATATCATAAATTATTCTGGTTCGGATATTATCTTGTAATTACTGATCATTACACAGGGTTTCTTAATTTAGAGTTTAGTTATTAAGAGATTTAAATGAAAACGAGATTTACGTGGACTTCTATACTTATATTGGATTCGTAGATTGAAAATCGATTTTAAATAATTGGGTACAATAAAAACATAAAGTAATGAAAATTATGAATAGTTTTCCTATCTTTGAATTCTATGTAATTTTCCCGTTATTATTTAACAAAACATCGAGCTATAAATTAAGCAACGACTTTTAATTTTAACGACAAAACGTTTCGTAAAATCTTAAACGCGTACCATTTCTTACAACGATTCACCGAGTCTCATACGTAATAACAAAATATATTTATATAAATAGCTCAATTACATCTGTCCGTACATGTGCAGGGCTTATTGTCTCAAACCCTCGTCGAGGCCGGAAGAATTCAAGTGGTGAATCAGCTATTGAAACTTAGGGTTACCCGTTTCGATAATATTTACACATTGTATAAACACGATAGCTTTTCTAATGGCAATGAATGTTTCATTGAATAACATTAAAAACATTTTGAATAATATTTTAAGTAACATCATAGTTATGACGTCATTATGAGATCAAAATGACGGTGCATTTCGATGTATGTTCTATTCAGATCTAAAAGTTAATTAATCATATCGAGATTATCATTGTTATCCTTCATCATACTTATAGAGTAATACATAGATTTACACATGCATATGTCAATAATCGCCCTCACTTCAAACGAAAATTAAAGAATTTTATTTGCGCTCAATTCTAATTATAGTTTATCTTATTGATTTTATTATCATTCATTTATGTAAAGTTAAAAAATGCATGACACTTTTCATTTTTTTAATTATTATATATTTCCAATAATTACTTTGTGTAATATTGTGCATGGTGAAACTACCAGTAGTAGAACTTTCGCCTTGATAATAATGAAATGCAATTTTTTTACTGTTGTTTGTCTTAATGAAAATAAAATAAAAAGGAGAACGAAAACAAACCAAAGATTAGATTGACAAAGTAAATTTTCAAATAGGAGAACTTTCAACAAACAGTTCGACACTATTCAACTTCTATACTACAACTACTACTATATACTATATGCTTTAATTTTTCTACTAAGGTTTCGATAACATTATCACCGGCATACAAAATACCATTTTTTCACAAATGTCACAGACTATTCAAGATATTCATCACATTTTCTTAACTGCTCCCGAGATTGGGACAGCTTACACATTTATTCAAAGCAACCAATTCTAAATATTATTTTAGTCTGTGGTAAACAAAGAGTTATTACGCATTCCATCGCTATGACATTTAAAAAAAACTTATTTTATAGCAAATCATGGCATCCCTACCCGAGGTCAATGAACTTTTGATTTTATTGGCGGTTTTAACACATGGAACGTTGTTTAAATATTTTAATCCGTTGTTCGACACCTTGTTCGAATTTTAAATATATTTAGTGTTTTTTTTTATAGAGGTCAGCCTGTTTGTAATTCACCTCGTGTACCGCGGTGATGTTTATCATCGCGAGGAAACCAAGTGTCAATCTTGTATGGTAAGTTATATTCTGTGAGAACCTCACTGCAGAAATCGAGCGTGATATCTAGATAGTTAAATTTATAGGATACACGTACCAAAATGGCATGACAAGAAACAACGTCAAGTAATACTGCAATAAGTAATCAATGACTATACTCTTTTTTTATGGTATAGGTTGGCGGAGGAGCATATGGGCCACCTGATGGTAAGTGGTCACCATCACCCATAGTTAATGACGCTGTAAGAATTATTAACTATTCTTTACATCGTCAATGTGCTATCAACCTTGGGAAATAAGATGTTATGTCCCTTGTGCCTGTAGTTACACTGGCTCGCTCACCCTTCAAACCGGAACACAATAATACTGGGTACTGTTATTTGGCGGTAGAATAACTGATGAGCCCTACCACCAAGTAACATTATTTCTAAGCCCAGCCCCTTTTGCTAACACCAAAGTAAAGAGCGACTCATATTTGCGATTGTTCACGAGAACCCGCCAATATTTGCCTATGCGTTACGTGGGCGACGTTACCGGTTAAGGCATTGTCAATGGCACGCAGGTTCGATGTCCAGGCAAGGTCAACTTACAAAACGTGAAAGTGAACGTTGCTCTTGTGATGGGTGTGTTCAGACTCTTTCGGATCGTGTCGCGATTAATCGGACTCATACATCTTTAGATACTATATTTTATGATATCATACCAGTGAAATATTAGGGGTGCTATATTTGTCTTAATATGTCTTGATCTTATCAAGTATATTATATACTACTCATTGAGTTATACATAAAGGTATATTTTTAAGGTTAGTATTTAATATTACCATTTCGATACTATAATTAATAGATGTTAAATAAAAACTATAATTGCTGTCTAAGGTACTTCAAATTGAATATCCATAATAATTTCCGAAATTAATCATTTATTTCAAATATGTGTAATGGATTTAATAGTTAATTTCATTCGTCATTTAATAGAATTCTTTTTAAAATAACAATTATTTTAAATTACACAAAAAACACATTAGTCTTACAAAACGAAACGTAAAAGTTTTCAAGTTATACACAAAATTAAAACGTCATACAATAACGGCAGAGGAAATACGACACAATCCGAATAAGTGTGGTTCGTACCTTTGATGTTCGTTGTTTGAACACGACAATAGCCGTCCGCCCAACGCCGCCCACTGTATTCTAGTAAACTGTTTGGCAAAACTTAATCAAATCCTTCAAACATTATCATATATTAGCATAGAGTACTTAAGACGTTTAGACATAAGTATATCATATACGTATAAACGTATCTCACACGGGTGACACGGGACTATTATATTATTTATTTATTTATTTATTTTGGAAACATACAGTAACTATTGAATACATAAAAATTTTAACACAAAAACTATTACTTAAACCTAAATTGTTTCCTATGTTAAATAATTCATACAATTTTTACAGTTACAGTATAGATGCAAATAATTATTATTAAAATTTAATTAAAATTTTAAATTTAACAATCTTCAAAGCTAATTTAAATTAAATTAAATCGAACTTTAAAAATAGATAGACATATTATATTGACATTGACTAATTAAAAATTAAGTAAGGCAGTAAATAATATAGTAAATTAAAAATAATAAATTCACACAATAATTCACATTAATAGATAATATTTAAAACAATACACTAAGAGATATAAGATTATGCTGATAGGTATCCTTTTTTTTTCGATGGAAAAACGCTTTACGCTCTTCCCCCACGTGATGGAGTGGGGGAGTGTGTGGGACTCCCCGGTTCCCTGGACGCCGAGTGCGCCTAAGTCCACCGGGTTTACCCACTAAAAAACCAGCGGTACCCTCTCCGTCTTTCGGCGGACGCCACGGGATCGCTTCCGCATGCTACCGTAACGCCCTGATGCTGATCAAATCAAATCAAATCAAAATAAACTTTATTCAAGTGGGCTTTTACAAGCACTTTTGAATCGTCATTTAACAATTAAGTGAAGCTACCACCGTTTCGGAAAGTAGATTCAACCGAGAAGAACCGGCAAGAACTGTCCTACATCAAATATAATAATTGTAATCCTAAAAGAGTTATTCGTATCGAATAGTCGATGTCGCTTATCACTTCCCGATATTTCAATATCGTTTTCTAAGGTGAGTTTCGAGTATATTATTGATTTGACGACCTCCATGGTCGAGTGGTGTGTACACCGGTTTTCATGGGTACGCCACTCTGAGGTCCCGGGTTCGATTCCCGGCCGAGTCGATGTAAATTACATTAGTTTTCTTCGTTGTCTTGGGTCTGGGTGTTTGTGGTACCGTCGTTACTTCTGATTTCCATAACACAAGTGCTTTAGCTACTTCAGTCAATTCAGAGTAATGTATGTGATGTTGTCTCATATTTATTATTATTGAATACCTCTATTATATTTCTTTACACGATTAAAGAAATAACCATACTATCTATATTTATTAAAAACTAGCTGTCGCCCGAGGCTTCGCTTGCGTTTCAGTGGGTTGTCATGTGTTAGGCAAAAAACGTAGCCAAGGCTAAAGGCCGGCAAAGCACCTGCAAGCCCGCTGGTGTTGCAGATGTCCATGGGCGGTGGTAGTCGCTTTCCATCAGGTGAGCCTCTTGCTCGTTTGCCACCCATGTCATAAAAAAGGCCAATGTTCTTCGTTGAAGTTCAAGTTTGCTTCACACCAAATTTCATCAAATTCGATTCATTAGTTTCTTTCACATTTATAATATTAATATAGATTAATATAGATAACATAGTTAACAAATTTAAAGATATTTGGCACAGAACGGGTGTTTTTTTTATAGCATAACTTTTAGTTAGGCAAACGGACCAGCATATGGAACGTATAAAATTTAACAATTTTTTACATCACCAATGCGCCACCAACCTTCAGAACCGATACGTCCCTTTTGCTTGTACTTACACTGGCTTATTCACCTGTCAAACTATACTAAGCAATACCAAGCAGCTTAGTGATAGTATGAAGAAGCTATGAGTGGAAGGAACGTAACCAGACAGTCTTGCACAAAGTCCTACCACGTAAAAATCAC
Source organism: Vanessa cardui (assembly GCF_905220365.1). NCBI lineage: Eukaryota > Metazoa > Arthropoda > Insecta > Lepidoptera > Nymphalidae > Vanessa > Vanessa cardui. The sequence continues at coordinate 2,392,680 of NC_061148.1, forward strand.
CACCTAATAGTAAGTAAGACACACTTTATACATATACTAGTAGTCGCTCGTGGTTTCCCTCGTGTTTCCCTGGTGTCAGGCAAAAAAGTATCCTATCTCCTTTCTTGGAGTTCAAGTTTGCTTCACACCAAATTTCATCAAATTCGGTTCAGCAGTTTGTGAAAGAGCGACAAACAGACAGACAGTTACAATATACACATCACACCGCCCTATCACCATGTAGAACCACTAAATTAAATTCCTACTATTCATTTCACGAGGGAACCCTAATGTATATGCTGTTTTGTTTCTTTACCACACATGCATAACAGACGCATGACTTTTTCATCTCGTTTTTGTTATCTTACAGTTATTATATCATGTTTAATTTATAACAAGTGTTTTGAGTAAGCCGTAACCGCCACTTTTTGGTTTGGATATTTAGGATCTAGCAAGGATACATAAACACAAACAGAATAATGTATTCGTACATTTTAAGTATTATTTTCAATATTCAATAAAACAATTTTCATAAATTTCGCAAAGAAACAACAAAAAATGTTACAAAATTATATTATTATAACCGAAACTATATCATATCGGTAACAAAAAAAGAACATTCGGAATCTTTACCCAAAAACAGCAGAGTACTTAGAATTACTTTTTTAAGGATAATTATTTTTTTCTATGATTATACCTAATAACAAATAATAGACTACAAAGGAAGTCAAACCTTGTCATTTTCTGTTTAACCATTTCTAAACAATATATCAATCATAACTGAAAAAATCAAACAATCGGATACCTACACTTAAATAATCTCGTATCAATAACCGTATCTGAAAACGACAAAACATTATTCACATATCCGAACATGCAGTCCAGATCCAAAACGACACATGTACAACATCCCTGACAACAATACCCTATTCTCTGATATCCTGTTATAAAGCTAGCGAATAATTTCGAAATTACGACACCGTATACGCGGATATAGGTAAGTCGCACGTCACAATACCGCCAGCGAGCTGTGAGCCTATTTCGTTCTAGACTCTTGTGTTCTCATTATGTCTAGCACTCATTACTTTAAAACTGATGCTGGATACAGAAAGCCATGTCTAGTTGTATATGTAGGTTTAAAAAAAACACGTATATTTTTTTTATACTGCGCAAAAATCATGCTTATATTTAACTATATAATATATATTAAATTCATCAACGAAATCAGACAGGGTGTCAATTCTACTAATATAAAACTGTTCTGATACGTTTCTTCCTTGGTAGTAGGGTTGTGTGCAAGCCCGCCTGGGTAGGTACCACCCACTCATCAGATATTCTACCGCTAAACAACAGTACGCAGTATTGTTGTGTTCCGGTTTGAAGGGTGAGTGAGCCAGTGTAACTAGAGGCACCAGGGACATAGCATCGTAGTTTCCAATGTTGGTGGCGCATTGAGGATGTAAGGAATAGTTAATATTTCTTACAGCGTTATTGTCTATGGGTGATGGTGACCACTTACCATCAGGTGGGCCATATGCTCGTACGCCAACCTATTCCATGAAAAAAAATCCATTAAACTTTTATTGTTTATAAAAATTATCAACAATTTAATCTTAACAGAAAACTAATTAAAAGGGTTAAGCATGACAAAGTCTTCCGGCCGCGTCTGACTGTCTGTTTGTACGCTATAAACTCCAAAACTACTAAACGGAATTTTAGGCTGTATAGACGCAGAGATTCATGAGAAAAGTTTTGGTATATAATTTATTTGGTTTTTATGTAAATAAGTTGAATCGAACGCACTGCTTATAGTAACGTGAAGTGAGATAAGATTTTAAAAACTGCAGGATTTGACGCTTGACTTAAAGGATGGCATGGATGATTTCCTACTTGCCGAGGTTTTCAACTCATTTAATTCTATAATTATATAAGTCTTAAAATCGCTGATCGATAATTTCAAGTGACGATGCCAAGTGTTTTTGTACTCGATTGTATAACTTGTAAAACCTGCTCTCTGAGAACGGCGAACACCCAGATGGACGACAAATATATCCATATATATATACGATATCAGGAATAATCCGATTCGATTTAACCGGTTTTGATGACGTCGATGAACAAAATACTCTTTCATTTATATATGTATACAGACTTTTTAAATATATATTTATATACATTTCATACTCAAAAACAATCAAAAAAGCGTCTATTTTTTTCATAAATAACTAACACTGCATATATATATATTTCGTCGATTACGAATAATTATTAACTCAGATGATTTTGTTGTATCTGTGAGGTGTGAACGCCGTGACATAAAGGGTCACGTGATCGGAATCGTTTGAAGGGACAACTGTCACATTCTATTAATTGTTTTCGAGAGCGACGAGTCGGAAGCTAAATTTTATTAAAGAGAGAGATACAGTTCGGGCCTTACAAACGGGACCGTTGGTTCACGCAACTGTGATAATTACTGCTAAAGTAATTTTGTTTTTTAAGGTATAGGTTGGCGGACGAGCATATGGGCCATCTGATGGTAAGTGGTCACCATCACCCATAGACAATGACGCTGTAGGAAATATTAACTATTCTTTACATCGTCAATGTGCCACCAACCTTGGGAACTAAGATGTTATGTCCCTTGTGTTTGTAGTTATACTGGCTCACTCACCCTTCAAACCGGAACACAACAATACTGAGTACTGCTATTTGGCGATATACCAACTTTATAATTTGATACTGCATATAACACAGGACATGTCATAATAGTCATACTGCATCGTTGTACTTATTTCCTAAGACCTACGCCCCGAAGCCTGTAACAGAATATCCTACTGATGACGAGCCTGCCACTGATATATCGCAGCCGCCGTTATTTATATGTTTTTAATTACCCAACAATTACCTAATAGCTGACCCAACAGTTATTTAGACACATACACGACTTACTTACGAGTCGTGACTGATAAAATTTATTTAAATTTTAAATTTGTTTTTTTTTTCGAACGCAGGTAAGTATTGGGCAAAGAAAACGTATTATCACGACAAATGGTTACTGAATACAATTATAATTTTATTAAAAAAAGAAGTAATCACTACATATTATATAATAAAGACCACGGCCGCGTCTTTCTGCCTGTGTGTTTGCCATAAACTCCAAAACCACTAAACAGATTTTCATGCGGTTTTCATTAATAAATAGAAGGATTCATAAAGGTTTAGTTATATAATTTATGGTTTTTTCGTAAATAAGTTGAAATAGAACGAAAAATTTTTAACATGTCGGAAGTATGTAAAAACAGTCTATTGTTTGTCTTGAAAAGTCTTCATATTTTGGTTTTCCATGGTTACTGGCCTCATCTAATAAAGATATATAAATATAAGGAACATGATATATAAATGACTTCATTTGACTGGTAAGCATCGGCATATCATCATCATATCATATGCATAAATAAGTCAGTCAGTTTACCCCAGTCACTGCTATGATTAATGGATCACCCACCATCCAATGCGAATACTGATGATTAAATGTGATTGATTGATACGAAACTGAATAATTCAAAGTACCCATGAGAACTTTATGCAAACCCGAGTTGGTAATATTCAATAAGACCAAACAGCAAATATAAGTGTCGTTGTGTTGCGTTTTAGAAGCACTCCTTGCTCCTAAAACCAAAGGGACATAAGAACTAAGTTCCCAAAATAGGCTATTTGACTGGTTTTTAAAATCCATTTTATATTATTTAGTAGAGGTTAAGGAACCCAGTAAAAGTTGATTTTTTTATTTCTAGTACATATTTGCCGAAAAATATCATATTAAATATTCCATATTTAAATAAGGCGCGAAAACGCTACTTGGACAATATGGCGCTGGAATGGGGTCGGTGACGTCACTTTGCTGTATTTTAATCTGTGGCATATATAGTAGAAAAGCTAGGTTTACAAGAAAGTGACTTCATCATAAGCCCAGCCAATCAGGAGCGTTTTGTGTCACGTGACAAACGTTTGAAAAAATGCATTTTTATTTATTGATATTTAAATAAATTGAGTATTATTTTCAAGTTTCGTTAGTGAATAACCATTTTTAAACTCATAATATACACTGATTACAATAATTCACAATTTATTTTTCGCATTGTCAAATAGCCTATTGGTGTGACATCACTACATAGTATAAAACAAAGTCTCTTTCTCTGTCCCTAAATCCCTATGTATGCTTAAATCTTTAAAACTACGCAACGGATTTTGACGCGGTTTTTTTTAATAGATAGACTGATTCTAGAGGAAGGTTTTTGTATATATAATACGTCAACAATTTAGAAAAGAAACACTGCTAATTTTAGAAGTTTGTAATGTGACGTCGTACAAAAACAAATTCTGTAGTATATTAAGAATCACTATTGCACCCGTGCAAAGCTGGGGCGGGTCGCTAGTTGATTTATGTGGCATTATTTACCTACGTGCAGTGGTGAATACAATTAGGTGGCCACTTCTAACGTAACATGTGTTTTTTCAACCGACTTCAAAATATCATCATCAGGGTTATCAATTCGTCTATATATTTTTTTATGTTTGTAACCTCAAAACTTTTCACCGGGTGAAACGATTTTGAACCAAGCTAGCCAAGAGCTGACAACGGCTCCAGATATAATAATAACAATAACTACGTTATTTAATCGTAAATCGACTTTTAAGTAGTCTAATGTTTTTCATTTCATATTTCTTAGGAGGACTATAAAAAATATTTTGACTACGCAATTATTTATGCAATTGGGTACTTTCGGTGTTTTTTTTTTATAGTATAGGTTGGCGGACGAGCATATGGGCTACCTGATGGTAAGTGGTCACCATCACCCATAGACAATGACGCTGTAAGAAATATTAACTATTTCTTACATCGTCAATGTGCCGCCAACCTTGGGAACTAAGATGTTATGTCCCTTGTGCCTGTAGTTACACTGGCTCACTCACCCTTCAGACCGGAACACAACAATAGTGATTACTGTTATTTGGCGGTAGAATAACTGATGAGTGGGTGGTACCTACTCAGACTTACAGGACAGACAGGGCTTGCACAAAGCCCTACCACCAAGTAAAACATAAACTTAAAGATTTATCAACTTTCATAATTTATGTTTGAAATTATATATAAATATAATTAAAAATTCCGATTTTGAGTCATAAAAACACACTATTACTTTATTATACTACATTAAAAAGTCGTAATTTTTAATCTACATGTCACGTGATCTACAACACGAGCCGCCATAGTGTGACGTCAGAGCGGCAAATACGGTCAGTTCAGTGTTAAAGTATTAACAGCTAAACTATATCTATCAACTTTAAGGATTTACTTTAACATTAAATTAAAAAAAAAATCAAAGTAAATTTTATTTGTACGTGTTTATTTATTAAAATGGAAACCAGATTTGTAAAAGCAGAATGCCGGTCGTATTTATGAATATCGACTGTTATTTATACAGGTGTGACGTCACCAAAATAACTGACAGCGTTTTTTGCGGGAATAAAAAGGTTTCAATTTTAATTTCATATTCGGGCAAGAAAAGGTGTTTATTTTGCTAAAATATATTTTATATTTTTTTGTGGCCTTTTATGAAAATATACAACATTTTGAAGTACTATTTTAAACACCGTAGAATACTCCCTTAGTATTTAGTGCATATTAATTTTAAAATATTGTTTTGTTTGAAGTCGGTTTTTCTTTTTGTTCAATTTTTTTTATAATTCAGGATCTTTTAACAGTTCTCCAAAAGTTAGATATTTGGGAGTACTTTAAATTCAACATTACTTTTATTGTTTCAGCCAAGCCTTATGACTTAACGAGTGCGAATGTATGTGTGAATGTATCGTTTAATAATTACTCTTGCTTTACGGTTGTCAATAAGATTAATATACAATGATCAAAAAATCAACTTCATCATGTAGTTTCCATGCCAACAACAACAATAACAACAGCCTGTAAATTTCCCACAGCTGGGCAAAGGAATCTTCTCCCATTTTGGGGAGAAGGTTTGGAACGTATTCCACCACGCTGTTCCAATGCGGGTTGGTGGAATACAAATGTGGCAGAATTTCTATGAAATTAAACACATGCAGGTTTCCCCACGATGTTTTCCTTCACCGCCGAGCAAGAGATGAATTATAAACAATTAAGAATATTCAGTGGTGTTTGCCTGGGTTTGAACCTACAGTCATCGATTAAGATGCACGTGATCTAACCACTGGGCCATCTCGGCTCGTTTTCGATGTCAAGAAGCGTGTATTTAAAAAAAAATACCTTTTTTTTAAAACGCGCCTTGAAACGAATAACTTCAAAAGCCATAAAATCTTATATATTTATAAGGAAAACTCAAAAAAACCGACGCTTAAATCCAAATATTGTTTCTGAACTCAAATTTCAGGAACATAATTTCCAGAGTGTTCTGTAAATTTAGCTTTAACGGCTTAACTAACGAACTCCTTATACCGTTCAAAATACAGTTAGCCTGTCGAATAGGCTTTTTGTCAACATTTTTAAAATCTGCTTCATTTCTTCAATTATTAAACCCACAGAAAATAAACTTTAGAAATGCTTTAGATATATTATTTAAAAAATACTGTTTGTCACCTGCGATTTGGCTCGAATTTAGGAGTTAGGGGGAAAAACCAACAGACAGACAGAGTTACTTTTACATACGTAATATTAGTATAGATACCAATTACCAAATCAAAGATGCCAATAAGTTCACCCAAAAATATATGCATTTTATTGATAGCAGAAAAGTATAGAAGTCACAAATGCCGTTTAATTCTGTCTGAATAGATAGTCTTTTCAAATTGTCGGTGTTATACGAGGCGATAATGGGATTCCAAGACCTTCGTTATAGAAAAACCTCCTTGAAATGTACAGGAATGTTATAAAGCTGACAGGTTTTCCATTAAATTAGCAATCAAAATCAAAATAAACTTTATTCAAGTTGGCTTTTACAAACACTTTTGAATCGTCATTTTACAATTAAGTGAAGCTACCATCGGTTCGGAAAGTACCGAGTAATATAGTAATACCGAGAAGAACCGGCAAGAAATTCAGTAATTACTCTTTTTTAACATTTAAAAAATACAAAATCATGTTAGTTAAATACAATTACTTAAATTACTATATCCTGCTTGGAAGTATTAACTCCACGCTTTTTATCATCTATAAAATCTTGTATCGAATAATATGCTTTTTCTACCAATGTATTTTTTACAAACGATTTGAATTTACTAAACGGCATACTTAAAAATGTCTGCGGAATTTTATTATAGAAACGGATACCTTGCCCCAAGAAGGATTTATTGACTTTGCGGGGTCGGAAACTTGGCGATTTTATAATAACTCCCAAGACGGGCTACGACCAAGCCCACCAAGAAAATACAATAGTTTTTAATAATATATAAGATGTATCAATAACCAAGAAATACAAAATATTGTGTGTATAATTTATATATAATAAATTATAAAATTAAAAAATAGTTACGATGAACAAACACTTTCACTTTTCAACACAAAATTGGACAGGGAAAACACTAAAACATGTTTGATTTTCTGTTTTGTAATCTATATTCTAAACCAATATTATATTATAACATCGAAAGTAACTCGGTCAGTCTGTCCGTGTGTCGATCTGTGTGTTGATCTTTACCGTCAAACTACTAAACCGAATTTGATGGAATTTGTTTTTGTTTTTATGGAATAGGTTGGCGGACGAGCATATGGGCCACCTGATGGTAAGTGGTCACCATCACCCATAGACAATGACGCTGTAAAAAAAATATTAACTATTCCTTACATCGTCAATGTGCCGCCAACCTTAGGAACTAAGATATTGTGTCCCTTGTGCCTGTAGTTACACTGGCTCACTCACCCTTCAAACCGGAACACAACAATACTGAGTACTGTTATTTGCCGGCAGAATAACTGGTGAGTGGGTGGTACCTACCCAGACGGACTTGCACAGAGCCCTACCACCAAGAAACCAATTTTTTGTCAAGCGATCTAGAACTCCAATGTGGACCAAACCTTAAAACGCAAGAAAACCGTGGGCTATAACTAGATTGTTTATACACAAGTCGTAAATTATAATCTAGGCCTATCATATTAACAGATTTGGAGAAAATAATTTAATTGTATAATGCTCGCGTGTCAGGCGTTATCAAAACGAAAAAAATACATACACACACACATAAGTACATACTTCATAAACAAGATTAGGTTAACATAAAAAATGTAAATAGAAAACATTTTTATGTATTTACCTCCAATGTCTGAAACGTTAATCAAAGTCGAATGAACGATTTTTTTTTTTCTTCCACCTGAATGGTCATTGGCCGGCGGCAGACGATGACGCTATAGAGGACCAATGAGCGTACAGTATTCAGACAGACTGGGATAAATTTCAAATTCAGAAAGCGGTTTATGTAAATCCCGCTTCGCTAGACGTTAATTAGAATATAACCATTTTTTTTTTAACTTAAATGAACGTAAATTAATAATCATTCGTATGATATCATTATTTTATTTAAATCTAAGAAAAGGCCTTTAAAAAATCTTAAAAACTATTAGACCAATGTCCAATATACCTAATTTAGCAGTAAGTACTAGATTTATACTAGAATCAGTAACTGTTTGACTGTGTCATATTTTCACGCTGTATCGATTAAAATGAAATAAGCTACAGTGATAGTATGTTTGCGACATAAGATGAGCGAAGAATACAGGTGACTTTTTTAATACTTAAACCGCTTAAATCAGCGAGAAGCTTAAATCGCCCTACACATATTGTCCCGTGGAACAATATACTTAGGTAACCTAGGTTACTTTTATTTTTAATTCAAACCTCGAGGTGGTAAAATGGGGGTGACAATGTGCTATAGGTAAAAATTTATAAATTTCGCGCGGAAAAAGCCGCAGTTTCATCTACTTATACAAAAACCTGCTCTTCGCAGTTTCACTCGCTATAAATTTAGACCATTGAATGTTACACGCGTGAATATTAATGTTTTTTTGTTTTAAAAAATAATGTGTTCGGTATACAGACGGCCAAATTATGTATTACGGCATAATTATCACCCGATGATAAGTTGTCATTTCTGTCTTTAGACATTGGCGAAATAAACATTAACAATTTCTTACGTAATCAATGTCTAACGTAGGGAGCTGAGATGTGTATGTGTTTCTATAGCAATAATACTATTCGACGATAGAATATATGAGAGGTGGTAGTACCCACTCATATGGGTTTGAACAAAGCCCTACCACCAAGTAAAACATAGCAAAGTTGTGTCATAAATATATGCCATAAAGACCAATATATCTTCATAACTTGGACCAGTACTTGTTGTATTAAAAGATGTTTGATGCATAAAAGATGAGGATGCGGCGTGCGCGAAGCCATTATATTATGTGCGTTGGGCTGACTGGGGCTGGCGGGAGATACTTATATTACTATGCAATAAACTGCCCATTAATCGCCGATCATTCATCTATATTTATTGAATAGAGTATAGTTAAAAAATGGTTATTGGAGGCTAACGTAACTATTAATGCTGTATATACCTATTAAGTGTTTGAAGTTGTATCTGTCATTTTTCTGTATTCTTGTTTTAAGTGTTATACTTCAAATACTGTGGTGTATCGATTAAATAAATAAATAAATATTTAAATTATAAATGTGAAAGCAATTCTATCTGTCTGTCGCTCTTTCACTACCTAAACCAATGAACCGAATTTGACGAAATTTGCTATGAAGCAAACTTGAATTTCAAGGAAGGACAATGGCTACTTTTTTTGCCTAAACATGACAACAAGCCCTTAAAACGCGAGCAGAGCCGCGGACCACAACTAGTTCATAAAAAAGTACCTTGAAAAAAAAAAAAACTTATTGCTGATGTGTTGTCTACAAAGACTGTTGTAGATATTTCTGACCAACAAATGTAGGTTTCCTCACGATGAACTCATCGATGCGTGCGCGTATGAACTTACAACCTTCGACTAAGATTAATTACCGACGCTATCAACGGAAACTAGTCAATATGGACTAGATATCAGTACTCGAGTATGTGCGAAATCACAGGCGTACTTTATATTACAACATTCTCCTAATCACATTGGATACTAACACCGCCAGAGAGACCGTGCTATCTCTAAGGCACTCGTATCAACATTGCCAGCTTCCAGGTCTACAGAATTATAATTCAGCCACTAGAATCATAGAATCGGCAGGATCGCCTGTGAAGGGTGGATGAGGGAAACAGAGGGCCGAGAAGCGTGGCGCTCTTTGGAGGAGGCCTAAGTTCAGCAGTGGACTGCAAAAGGCTGATGATACACTAGACCAACTCAAACTGGTATAGTTCTATATCTATACATGTAATAAAATTGAAGTCTGTTTGTAAGATTAAAATAAAATACTTTTTAGCAAAAAAAAATTTTTTTTACAATCTTTGTCTGCCTGTTTGTTTCGCCTAATCTTTGTAACGGCTGCACCGATTTTGACGGGAATTTCACTGATAGATAGCTTATGAAATAAGGAAAAACTTACGCTACAACAATAACTTTATTGTTAAATTCAAACGCGTACAGTTACGGGCACAGCTAGAGTGATATCATAAAAGTGAACGTGTGCGAAGTTATGATAATGACTTAAAATCAGACGAGTAATTACAACGCTTCGAGAATCCAGCACGCTACCTCAGACGGTCGTCGAACCTGCACTTGTCTCGACGTGTTACATACTCGTTTCGACGTTGACTGATCCTCAGATGAAAGTTAATTGTTAATCGTATTTATTAATTAATGTAATTGATTTTGTTTGAGTTTTCTAAGATGTTATTTATGCTCTTGTGTTTGATTTAGTATTAAACACATACTTTTTTAATTATATAAATGACTAGTTGCGTCCCGCGGCTTCGCTCGTATTAGTGAGTTGATTATCATGTGTTTAGCAAAAAAGTAGCCTATCTCCTTCTTTGAAGTTCAAGGTTTCTTCATACCAAATTTCGTCAAATTCGGTTCATTGGTTTGCATTGAAAGATAGATAGACAGACAGAGTTACTTTCACATTTATAATATTGCTATTAATTAACTTTTTTAAATAAAATTATAATTGTATTCATCAACCGTTTGTCGTAATAATACGTTTCCTTTACCTAATTCTTAACTACGTTCTAAAAAAAAACAATATTAAATTTAAATAAATAAACATTTTATCAGTCACGACTCGTAAGTTAGTCATGTATGTGTCTAAATAACTGTTGGGTCAGCCATTAGGTAATTGTTGGGTGATTAAAACAAATACATATAAATAAATAAGAAAAAAATGCTTTGCCATACTTATCGAGTCTTACTTTTGCTGAAATTGGCTCTATCATTTCATTTAGAACTTAATTTAATGAATGATAGCATCTCAAATGTTTTTTTTTTTTAATTTTTTGCTTTTTAAACTGCGTACGACCATTCGTCAGGGTTTGTCAAACCATCAAACATTCATATCTTGCTAATCAGATACGCCACGATTAAAATAATTTGTAATTGTGTTTATGACACATAGAGGTCAAATATGACTAAAATTAGAGATATGAAAATCTTTTTTCTTCTGCTTCTCTTGCAATGTACCATTTGTAACGAAATAAACATTGAAAAAGAAGACTAGAAGAGAAATCAGACTATTTTCAGCGACTTGATACTTATTGAAGGTTTAAACCCAACTTCATCATGTAGTTTTTATATCACCCTGCTCGCTCTTATCATAAAAATTCACTCTCACTTGCCATAACGCGCCCGATTCCTACTTTACCAATTAAATCTTTACAAGGAGACACATTTTATTAAATATAAAACATTTATTATGATCATATAAATAATATTGCATCAATTGACCTAATGAACAGGGTCTAAGTTTTTAGGCACCACTCCCTGCCAATAAATAATACTTAGCTTAAGACTTACTTTTGTACTCTATGGTACACTAACCAGGCAAGTCTTTGAGGTAGATTCGCTCGCATTTTGGTGGTTAGTACCCAATTTTCAAGCTTGGAATTCAAGCTTAATTCATACAATAAATAATCATGAAACTCAGTTCAGTAATTTGAATGTGGAATAAGAGTGACGAATATTTTTTTTTCCAGTTCTTCTCGGTAGAATTTACATTCTGAACCGGTGGTAGCTTCTTTTAGAATAGAGAAATGATTCAAAAGCGCTTATAAAAGCCTAGTTGAAAAAGTATATTTTTATTTGATTTGCTTTGACCATAACAGTGCAACAGGCATAAACGCAGAGCTATTATCGCATTTATAATATTAGTATGTATATTTAATAACTTATTTTAGTACAAAACTCATGTAAAACAAACACAATTCCATCGCAGTTAAAAATAACGACAAAGAATAGTCGATAGTTAATTATTTGCTTACAAAAGGAAATAATCCACTTATTAACACTCTAGTGGATATAATCCAATGTCAATAGCCGTCTGAGTGCAGCGGTTGCATTGTCGAGCCTCGGCGAAGGTCAAGGTTCGCGGCCGTGACGGGATTCCGAAACGCTAGTAATGCTGACTGCCTTTATATGTATTTTTTATTATTCAGTTGACTAAACAATGTTTCATACATTAAATATAAATATGAGACAACATCACATACATTACTCTGGTCCCAATATAAGTAGCTGAAACACTTGTGTTATGTAAAATCAGAAGCAACGATACCACAAACACCCAGACCCAAGACAACTTAGAAAACTAATGGTAATCTACATCGACTCGGCCGGGAATCGAACCCGGAACCTCAGAGTGGCGTACCCATGAAAACCGGTGTACACACCACTCGACCATGGAGGTCGTCGTCGTCGTACATTGGTTAGTTGGACATTTCAACTTCAAGGGAGAAAAGTTGTAAGGATACCTTTTATATGAATTTTATGCTTAAGATGTTAGTTAGTCACTGTTAGTAGTAGAATATACATCGGGAACCATTCAAAATGAGTTACTCGTACTTGTTAGATTACTAGAGTAAGTATATTTTGATTTTACTTGATTTGTAGTAACAGACTGTAAATATCCCACTGCTGGGCTAAGGCCTAATCTCCTTTTGAGGAGAAGGTTAGGAGCATATTCCACCGCGCTGCTCCAGTGCAGATTGGTAGATTCACACGTGGCCGATTTTCTTTAAAATAAGGCACATACAGATTTCCCCACGATATTTTCCTTCACTGCTGAGCTTGAAACGAATTAGAAATACAAATTAGGCACATGAAAATTCAATGGTACTTGTCTGGGTGCCCTGCGCTCTAACCACTGGGCTATATCGGCTTATTTGATTTGATTTAGGAGTATTTCAATTTATTTACCAGTTCTGTTACCTGAACTTGGCTGACATGCTACCGTGTCTAGATGATATTGTACCAATACTGTTAATTTTTTAAATAGGTCAGACACAATCATACAAACAATTCACTAGTCAGTTGCTCTTTCTGCAACCGCGATATTATCAAAACAAAACTGCGCAGGAGTTTTTACCATACATGTGTGTGCACACAGGTGTATGGTACCCTTACTCTCATTAACGTATCGTAATCTGACACGAACGGATAGAGTTCGGGTGCACAATTACGTGTTACGCAAGGCAATGGAGTCTAAATACTGTCAATTTCTAAACTACTAACTGCGACTCAAAATGAAATGAAAATAAACACAATTTAGATTAAAATATGGGCTTATGGGCCATTTCGGTTACCTTATTAATATAAGGATCATTGTGGATTCGAAAAAATATCGCCTTGTAAAACAGCTGTTAACCAAAATTCACAACGAAAATTATGTGGATATAAGTAGTTAGATTTATATACTGAGCCGAGATGGCCCAGAGGTTAGAACGCGTGCATCGATGATTGCGAGAAATTTACCAGGCCGTCACTTTACTTACTTTACTTTTACGTTAGGATTATGTTATAATCGTAAATCGAATTTTAAGTAGTCTAACATTTTTCATTTCACTTTACTGGGACTCTAAAAAATATGTTGAATATGCAATTTTTTTACTACTTTTTAGTGCAAATTTATTTGTTGTGAAATAGTGTTTTGTTTGAAGTCGGTTTTTCTTTTTGTTAAAATTAATACAATTTGCTAAAAGTTCAAGTATTTTGTGCGTTACTAACAGTTGATGACTGTATTTTTTTAAATGTTGAAAAAGAGTAACTACTGAGTTTCTTCCCGGTTCTTCTCGGTAGAATCTACATTCCGAACCGATGGTAGCTTCACTTAATTGTTATATGACGATTCAAAAGTGCTTGAAAAAGCCCACTTGAATAAAGTATATTTTGATTTTGATTAATATATCTTTATTTATAATATATTATATATTATAAATAAAGATATATTAACTATTCTACTTTACAATGTGTGAATTCCATAATAGCTTTTTGTTTTTGTTTCTCGTTCGGAAAAACGCATTACGCGCTTCCCCCACGTGATGGAAAGTGAGGGGGGGGGGGGGTGTACTTCCCGGAACCCTGGATGCCGAGTGCGCCCAAGGTTTACCCACTAAAAAAACGGTACCATCTCCGTCTTTCGGAGGAAGCCACGGGATCGCTTAAGTATGCTACCGTGACGTATTCCATAATAGCTGCACCGACGTTCGAAACGCCAAGTTTTCGCAAATCATAATGAATATCACAGATTATTCAAGCTATCGACCAATCATATCACGTCAATTTGCTTTCAAATGTTATTTATTAGACTTTTCTTCGCTTATGATTGGCTATTGATGTTTATAACTTAAAGCGCATAAGCAATCCATCCGAACATGAGCACTAAAACAAAAATTACGTCTGAAACAAAACGGCACGGTTGACCTGGTTACGCTGAATCTAGATCATAGTATTTCGAAGCCAAAAAACGAACGTAAATGCTAAAATCTTATATAAGTACTGAATGTATTGTATCTAATTATCAAACAGAACGAGGAATACTTCGAATGGAAATGATAACGACCTCCCAAGTAATTCATACATATAATAAAATTTGAGGGTCTGTTTGTAACATTAAAATACTTAATACATGTGAATACACGGTACATATACCAGAACTGCATTTTTTACAATTTTTGGCTGTCTGTTTGTTCCGGCTAATCTCTGGAACGGTTGGACCGATTTTAACGAGACATTCACTGGAAGATAGCTGATGTAATAAGGAGTAACATAGGCTTTTATTTTATAATTGTATATGCGAGTCACGCTGCAATTTCCAAATACTATCCAGTAACGCGCGCGGCCCTCGCGCATGTCATCACTCCATTTATGTCAGATGCCTTCCACCAACGACTTTATATCACAAAAACTGCTTAATACAAAATTAATAAGTTATTATCGCTCGTAGTAACGGACCACAGCTAGTATAATATTATAAATATCAATCTACAAAAAACACAATATGTTTTAACGATTCTGTATTTTTCAAACTAATTGACATATCAGTATTGATAGGATTTAGATGGTGTTATGACTTCTCGAAACTCGTCATATATTCTACCGCCAAACAGAAATACTAAGTATTATAATTATGCTCTGGTCTGATGGGTGACACATCTAAGTTCGAAGAAAGATGCTGATGTTAATATGTTTAAAGATAACATTTTTATTGGGGCGGTTGTGACCGCAAATCATCAGTGGACGCTTTCGTCTACCTATTTAGAGTATATCTGCAGAATTTATACATTAAAATATCCATTATTCGTAGCTTTCTGATCGGTTGACAATTCTTCTAGACGTTTGCAAGACGAAATGTTTCTCTTATGTGCGCAGTTAACTCTTCTCGGTAGAATCTACTTTCCATAGCGGTGGTAGCTTCTAAATATTTTTTTAAATAAAACTATTTATAACGGATGAATCGCGTATATTAATTATTTTTAAACATCCCGACGTTTCGAGCACTTTGCAGTGTTCGTGGTCACGGGCAGACTAAGATGACATTTGTCTATTTGAAGAACAAAGGAAATATTATTAACAACTACCGCCAACGATTTCTCAATTGATATCTTGAGTAACGTTCCGGTTGCACGCCGTAAAGCCGTAAAGCCGTATCAAGCCACCCACAGTTGAGCGACAACCTGCATTTCTACCATATGTGAAGGGAGTTACAGACAGGATTGGCAACATCTTGAAGCGAGCTTCAATTAAAACCGTTTACAAGCCTCATAAGAAAGTGAGCCAGTTCTTGAGACCTATCAAGAGTAATATTCCTTTACAAACTGCAGGAGTATATAAACTCGAATGTGAGTGTGGTTTATCTTACATAGGCCAAACAAAGAGAAGTATCGGTACCAGGGTCAAGGAACATATAGGAGATGTCAAAAATAGGCGTTCTTCTAAGTCTGCAGTCTGTGAACATGCTCTGGATAAACCTAACCATTTTATCCGATTTGATAAACCACAGATCCTCGCTAGAGAACACAAATTCATTCCTAGAATGATACGCGAGGCTATTGAAATTCAAAAACATCCGAACTTCAATAGAGAAGATGGTTGGAGACTTTCTAACACCTGGGATCCACTTATTAAAAATTTAAAATCCCAAATCCAACAGACTGCAAGACCTAAAGATACAGTTAGTGCCTTCTGCGTGCAACCGGAACGTTACTCAAGATATCAATTGAGAAATCGTTGGCGGTAGTTGTTAATAATATTTCCTTTGTTCTTCAAATAGACAAATGTCATCTTAGTCTGCCCGTGACCACGAACACTGCAAAGTGCTCGAAACGTCGGGATGTTTAAAAATAATTAATATACGCGATTCATCCGTTATAAATAGTTTTATTTAAATGTGTAATCATCGCGAAAATTTAAGACAACATTAGGTGGTAGCTTCACTTAATTGTTAAATAAAATTCAAAAGTGCTTGTAAAAGTCCACTTGAATAAAGTTTATTTTGATTTTGAACATAACATCCGTTCGTAAGTATATCAAATCAAATTGCTTTATTCAACATTTTTATATTCAAGAAAATACTGGCGAGCTGGCGAAAGAAACTCAGCGGGTATTTTGTGTAAATTTTTAACAGTACATATATTTGATATCCAAGCGGTTTTTAAGTTCCCAAGGTACACTAACATGAACTAACTAATTATACAATTACCTCTTGCACACAAGCGAATAAATATCATGCCATTTCTAACAAACTCGCTGGTCTATGGTATTTACATTGAGATGAACGCAACGATGATTCAAACGTGACGCATTGGTCCGTTGTCTCGGTTCTGACCACAAACAATGATGAAAATCATACCATTTTAAAGTTAAACCCACACCATACACTCGTGACCATGACACGTGGGTCCGTTCATTATTTTTATTACGATACTTAAAATGTTAATCAAACGAGTTATTGCTGACACTATACAAATGAAGTTAGACTGGACTAATACCGGTGAGGTTGAAAATTTCACATTTCACCTTTACCATCGTAATTGATGGCCAAACATCATATTCCCGAACAAGGTATCCCATAATGGTATCAAGTTTTAAGCTGGTATGCATTCTTATCACAAGTGCCTCGAACAAGTGTCTGAGGTCTGAGGTCATTAAAGAAATTAACAAGGCATGATACAAGTGATAGGTCACTCATGGAAAATCATGAAAAACTGTCGGAAACAATTGAGACAGATTATCACCCTGCAATGCAAAATGCAATACCAGAATAAAAACATTATTATTAATCTTTCATGAAATGGAGATGGAGAGCTGAGAAGGCCCAGTGGTTAAAAGGCGTGAATCTTAACCTATGATTACGGGTTCAATCCCAGGCAAGCACCGCTGAATATTCATGTGCTTAATTTGTGTCTATTATTCATCTTGTGCTCGGCGATGAAACAAAACATCGTGAGGAAACCTGCATGTGTCTAATTTCATCGAAATTCTGCCACATGTGCATTCTACCAACCCGCATTAGAATAGAAGAGGAGGCCTTAGCCTAGCAGTGGCTAATTTCCAGGCTGTCACTTTACCTTACCTAATCTTTCACGGTTAAAACGAATAATGCTCATCATTTACGACTTTCGTCCATCTTGAAAACAAATGATAAGATTCTCCTTAAGCCACTTATCTGCCTTGTAATCCTATAGGCGAGTGATTATGTTCTCATCTATACTAATATGATATAGTGGGAACATTGTTTGTTTGTATGTAGGATATAATGTCCAGAACTATCGAAAATTTATAAAAAAAAAACTCTGGCTGAAGGCTACATTATTCTAGAGGGTGGGTTTTTTTTTATCCTCCTACCTTTATCACAATATTATTTGGGGTCGGCGCAGCATGTCTTCTTTCCTACTTCTCTGACAGACGTCATCTCACAAGTAACATTCTTTCTAACCATATCCTCTATAAACATAATTATGTATAATAAACAGCACTCGAAAAATTATACGAAAGTGCTACAAAGTAAAAACTATCACTTGTTTGAAAAAGAACGAGATCCAGCGGAAAAGCCACCGTTTCTTTTCAATTGAGAGTATTTTCTTATTAGTATCAATAAGATCGTATAATGCTTGTTCATTGAAAAAAGTGTCAATGATTTTCTTACTTAAATTTATAATTATTATATCTTTACTAATATTATAAAGGCTTAAGTAACTCTGTATATTTGTTAAACGCGATTAAAGCCAATACATTGAACAGAATTCGTTGAAATTTTGACAACTACACAACTAACAACCGTCCCCTTAATCACGATAGATAGTACACTCGATAACTAGTGTTTAATAAAGATATTTAAAATTTGGGTTTGGAACATATTCCACCACGCTGTTCCAAAGCGGTTTGATGGAATACACATGTGGCAGAATTTCTATGAAATTTAACTCATGTAGGTTTCCTCGTCGTGATTAACACGATAGATAGCATACTCGATAACTAGTCTTTAATACACAAATTTACAATTTGACATATATTATAAATAGCGTTTTTTTTTTAATTTTATCACAGCTGACAGCTTTTTTTTTTATTATTATTCTTTATTGCACAGATCAATCTTGTACAAAGGGCGGACTTAACGCTATTACAGCATTTTCTGCCAGCTTTCTAAATAACAAGACTGTAGGCGATCAGATTTGCGAGGTATTTGTGACGTCGTTAACGTGTATAAACTAAAATTATGTAACGTTTTGCATATATAGTATCTGTATAATATACCAATCGAAGGAGGAATAAAGATGAACAAAACTTAAACTCAGGTCTTCCATGCAATTTGATAATTGCGAAGCTATATTGAGAACTACTAATACTTAGTTGTTGAAAACTACATCTTTATTAATAAACAACAGACTATCCTAATAAGATATTTCCTTATATGAAAGTAAAGTAACAGCCTGTAAATTTCCGACTACTGGGATAAGGCCTCCTCCTCCATCAAGGAGAGGGTTTGGAACACCACACTGTTCCATTGCGGTTTGATGGAATACACATGTGACATAATTTCTATGAAATTTAACACATGTAGGTTTCCTCAGGAGGTTTTCCTTCGCCGCCGAGCACGAGATGAATTATGAACACAAATTAAGCACATATATATAGTGGTTCTTGCCTGGGTTTGAACTCGCAATCATCGATTGAGATGCACGCGTTCTAATCACCGGGCCATCTCAGCTCGTTTTTCACTTACATACAATTTAATTTAATTTCCAAAGTTCCGATGCCAATTTTATCGACGTTCAAAACACTTTTCTTTCGCAAATCCATAGTGAATATCATACGCATGTATTCGATGTCAAAACTTTTATCCTCTTATGGTTGGGATAGAAAATAATTATTTATATCTTTTTATATATTGTTTTCATTTTCTTAAGTATAATAATTTTGTTTCTTAATAATTTTGTAAGATCATGTACAATGCTCTTCAAAACAGATACTTGGTCTATTTCAACCGAGGCGCACAAAGGGCGTAATAACTAAGTAACATTTGTTAGATATACTTATTTATATAGTTTAATTAATTATAATTATATATTTAATAAACTCATATATACTTTTTTATTGTATCCGATTTAATATAAGTGTAATCGATTTCAGAAAGTTTTGTCATTGTATGGCTTTAAAAATAATACAAGATGCTTTCCCGCGCAAAATGGCGAAAAAAAAAAAACAGTCGCTCATCTTATGTGAATAAGAGATTTTTTTCGATTTAGTTTTAATTTAACTTCAGGACTATATAATATTTATAAAATAAATAATAAAAAAACAATAGCATAAAGTTTACCTATATAACGTTCTCCTCTGAATTGCCGAATAAACATCTTTTTGCGACATTGAGATTGTTAGTTCATTTTTTTAAACAGTTCTGATTACTGGTCTACGAGACACGCCTTTCATCATTTAAGAAATTAAAATTTTTACATAACAACGCGCACACAAGTTATATTATTTGAAACAATTACATAAGATTGCAATATCGTGATTTAGTCGTATAAATAAAAATCCTTGACTTTGTAATTAA